>NW_007232113.1:263178-304474 GCF_000164805.1 Carlito syrichta | reverse complement strand
AGCTCTGAGAAGAATGTTGCTGGTAATTTGATGGGTATTGCATTAAATCTGTAGATTGCCTTAAGTAAGATGGACATCTTCACAATATTGATGCTTCCAATCCATGAGCATGGAATACTAAGCAGCTATAAAAAAGAACAAAATCATGAATTTTGCAGCAACCTGGATGGAACTAGAGTCTATAATACTGAATGATCTCTCATAGCAACGAAGATCTGAGTATCACATGTTCTCACTCATAAGTGGATCTTGAACATCTATCGTAATACTATAAGAAAAGGATTGACAGTGGTGGCAATCTATGGGGGGGACAGGGAGGGCAAGTGTGGTGGGATTAATGGTAGTCAATATCTGTCTGAGGATGGGGAGACCCTTATCAACAAGGGTGCCTGAATGATGCCTATTTGTATACCTAACCTTTAACTGTACCCGACAATTTAAAAATAAAAAATATGTTTTTTAAAAAAGAAAATATTTCTTATTTCTTTCAAAATATGTGACAAGGCACCTCATTATGCAAGATACCTGATGAATAAGTACAAGGACCTTAAAAATGTTTTCAGGTCCACTAACACAGCATCCACTCTGAAGCCCATAAATAATGAGCAATTTGTACTTTCAATAACTATTTACAACTATTATAAAATAAATTCCATAAGGTTATTGCAGATATACATAGTGATTCCTCTGATGGAAGTGAGTAAAGTAAATTTAAAACCTCTTGAAAGGATTCACAATACTATTTCCACTAAATATATTTGTGATTCATGAAAGGAGGTAAAAATATTGACATTAACAGAAGTTTGAAAGAAGTGGATTCCAACACTCATGCAGTACTCTAAGGGGTTCAAGACTTCAGAGGAGAAAGTAGTACAAATAGCCAACGAACTAGTAAGATGTGACTGAATTGCTGAAATCGTATGATAAAACTTGAACAGATAAAGAGTTTCTCCATAGAAATGAATACAAAGACATTTCTTAAGATGGAATCTACTCCTGTTGAAGATGCTATGAACATTGAATACAAAGACATTTCTTAAGATGGAATCTACTCCTGTTGAAGATGCTATGAACATTGTTGAAAAGACAATAAAATATTTAGAGTATTATATACAATTAGTTAATAAAGTAGTGACAGAGTTTCAAATGATTCATTTCCATTTTGAAGGAAGTTCTAGTGTGGATAAAATGCCATCAAACAGCATTGCAGGCTATAGAGAAATGTTTTGTGAAAGGAAGAGTCACTTGATGACAAATTTAATAGTTATCTTATTTAAGAAATTGATACAGCCATGTCAGCCTTCAGCAATCACCACCATGATCACAAGGAGTCATCAACTTTGAGGCAAGACCCTCCACCAGGAAAAAGTTTCAACCTGTTAAAATTTCAGATGATTGTTAGAATTTTTTAGCAATAAGGTATTCTTTAACTATGTTATGTATATTTGTTTTAATATATAATGCAATTGTGCCTTAAATAAACTACAGAATAGTGTAAACATAACTTTTAAATGCAGTGGGAAATAACAAAAATATGTGACTATCTTTACTGATATATTTGTGGTCTGGAATCAAACCTGTGATATCTCTGAGCTATTCCTTTGCAAAAGAAATGAAATCAGTATGTCAAAGAGATATTTATGCTCCAGCGTTAATCACAGCACTGTTACCAATAGCCAAGGTATAGGATCAGCTTAGATGTCTGCCAGTAGATAATCGAATAAACAAAATGTGATATATATACACAATGAAATACTAACCAGTCATAACGAAGAAGGGCAGCCTGTCATTTACAACAACATGAAGGGTCCTGGAGGACTTTAGGTTAAGGGAAATAAATTTTACACAGAAAGACAAATACTACATTTGTTTGCAAAACTTTAAAAAGATTATAGCACAGAAGCAGAAAGCAGAATGGTGATTTTCAGAGTTTTGGATATTAGGGGGATTAGGGAGTTGGAGAGATTTGGTTAAATGATACATCATTACACTAAGGTATTAACAGAATATATTTGTTCAAGAGTTATTTTGTATATCATGGTGTCTGTTGTTAGTGATAATATGTATTATTCTTGAAAAACTCAGTGAAAATGAATGTTAAGGATTCTCATTGGAAAAAATGATAACTATGTGAAGTAATGCATTTTTGATTAGCTACATTTAAAAATTACACTATATGTGTGCATATATAAATAAATAAATTTATGTATTTTAAAACATCCTATTGTACTTAATATATATAATTGTATCAGTCAACTAAATATAGAAATAAAATAATTAAAATAAAATAACACCAAAAAGAATAAAATACAATGGGATAAGTTTAACAAAATAAGTATAAGATATGTACATAAAGATTCATAATATTATTAAAAAATAAAGAAGGCTTAATTAAATGAAAAGACATCCCAAGCACATTGAACAGAAAGTTTTATGTTATGATGGCAATGTTTTCCAAATATATTTATGATAAAATGCAATCCTTATTAAATCCCAGTTGCCTTTATTTTTTGCAGGAATTAAAAAGCAGATTTTTAAATTAGTATGGAAATACAAGTAATCTAGAATTGCCAAAACAATCTAGAAATAAAATAACAAACTTGGAGCACTCAACTAATACTTCCTACTTTCAATACTTGGTAGCAAATAATAGTTATCATTAATATGCAAAGAGCTTTCAAGAAGCAAAAAGGAACAAACGTCCATGAGGTCTTAAGAGAGGAGAACCAGGCCTGTGCCTGATACTGGAGGACAGAGACTGCTAGACTGTGAACCTCTGCCTTACAAGGCAGATCAGAGGTTTTTAGCATGCCTCATTTATCTGAAAATAGCAAAATATTGTGGAAAAATCAACTCAGTAGGCTCTAGTCGAAGATAGAAAATGGAAATTTAACAGAATAGCAAAGGACATCCCAGATCCCATGGAGGATAATGCAGGCAAATAGACCCAGAAAATGCATTCAGCAGAGGAAAATAAGCTCATTGTTTGAGACAATAGAGAATTTCTTCCATTTAACAAGGTTCCATCAATACCCATCCATGTTGCAGCAGTCAGCTCTTTTTTTAAAAAAATTTATTGTAGAGACGAGGTCTTGTCAAGTTGCCCAGGCTGGTCTTGAACCCGCAGGCTCAGGTAATCCACTCATCTCAGCCTCCCAAGGTGCTGGGTTTACAGGCTGTGCCACTGAGCCCAACCAGTATCCAGCTCTTACCCATAGGTTCCACCTGCTGGCCTGGAGGATGAAATGTGTGACAAAATAGTAAATCTGCTGCCACCAGTGCACATTACTGAGGAACAAGATAAGCTTCCTGAGGGACTCACCATCTAGATCCCACAACAGGCAGCGAGCCAACCCTATTCGCAAGTACATCACTACTACACAAGTACTCAGGAAAGCAACATATACAAGTTATCTATAGTCAAGAAACTTGTACTGACTAGCTTCCACTGAAATAACTAGAACCAAAGCCAAAGGACCATCTGCAACAGAAATTATAGCCAACTCATCAAGAGAAGAAAAAATCCTGTACCCCCCAAAAAACCAACACAGAAAAATAGTAAATTTAGATTAGATTAGAAAGACTCAGATAAACAATCTTAAAAGTGTGGGGGGGAAGTGTTGCCCCTGCAAAGGGACACACTAACTCTCCAACAACAGGACCCAGCCAAAATGAAAAGCTTGAAAAATCATATCGAGACCTGAAACGATAGATGTTAAGGACATTTAATGAGACTCAAGAGAAAGGTAAAAATAAACACAAATAAATCAGTAAAGCAATGTGAAAGGAGAGATAGACAACATTTAAGAAGACAATACAGAGAGAGAGAGAGAGAGAGAGAAACAACAACTCATTGAAGGAAATGCAGAACACAGTTGAAAGCTTTCACAGTAAGCTAGACCAAGTGGAAGAAAAAAATTCAGTGCTGGAAGACAGATCTTTCAAATTAAGCTAGACAAAATCTAAAAAGAAAGAGTTTTTAAAAATCAGTACAGCTTTCAAAGAATATGGGATTAGGTAAAGCATCCAAATCTACAAATCATAGAGATTCTAAAGGGAGAAGAAATTAAAGTAAAAAGCATAGGAAACCTATTTGAGGAAATAATTCAATAAAACTTCCCTGGTCATGGGAGGGGTCTAGACATCCAGATACAAGAAGTTCAGAAAAAGAAGAACCTCAACAAGATATAGTTGTCATACTATCCAAAATCAATATGAAACAAAATATCCTAAAAGTTGCAGGAGAGAAAGATCAATTCCCTATAAAGGAAAGGAAGTGGCATTAGTCTAACAACAGACTTCTCATAAGAAACCCTAAAAGCTAGAAGAGATTGGGCACCTATTTTCAACCTCTATAAAGAAAAAATATTCAGCCAAGAATTATATATTCTCCCAAACTAAGAGTCATAAATGAAGGAGAAATAAACTTCTTTCCTGACAAAACAACCATTTGATGCTCAAAGCAGTCTTAAGTACAAAAACAAAATGATGATATCCACCATCAAAAAAAGGTCACATAAGTACAAAACTCACATATCCTATAAAGCAACTACACATTTGAAACCTCAAGGAGGTTAGCTAACAACAATATGGCAGGAAAACAAAAACTTCATATATCAACATGGTAACCCAGAATGTAAATGGCCTGAATGCTCCAGTTAAAAAATTCAGAGTGACAAACTGGATGATAAAACAAGACTCAGCCTTCTGCTGGCTACAAAAGACCCACCTACAGATCATATACAACTACAGATTCAAATTAAATGGGTAGAGAAAAGATATATCGTGTGCATGGAAAACAAAGTTGAGCACGAGTAGCCATTCTCATATCACATAACACAGAATTTAAACCACCAACAGAAAATAATCAAGAAAAAGAAGGGCATTATACAGTGATAAATGATATAATTCAACAAGAAGATTTAACTGTCTTAAATATAGGGGCACCCAACACTGGATCACCCAAATACATGAAAAAAAGACTAGTTGAACTTAGAAAACATTTTGATAGCAATTCAGTATTAGTGGAGAACTCCAACACCCCAGTGACATTGCTAGACAGATCACTGAAGTAGAAAATCAACAAAGAAATGATAGACTTAAGAAAGGTTGTATACCAAATGGTTCTAGTAGATGTCTACAGAACATTCTATCCAACAACTGCAGAATATATGTTTTTTTCATCTCTGCATGGGGCATTCTCCAAATTCAACCACATACTTGTCCATAAAGCAAGTCTCATGAGATTTTTAAAAATTAAAAAAAAATAAAAATTATAGAAAGCATATTTCCAGACCACAGCTGATAAAATTAGAAATCAATGCCAAGGGGATATCCATAACTTGCTCCTGAGTGACCCTTGGGTAAACAATGAAATTAAGGCAGAAATCAAAAATTTTTTTTAAACAAATGAAAATAAAGACACAATGGCCAGTCTTGATGACCCACACTGGCAATCCCAGCACTTTGGGAGGCCAAGGTGGGAGGATTACTTGAGACCAGGAGTTTGAGAACAGCCTAGGAAACATATTGAGACCTTGTCTCTACAAAAATGTGGTATATATACAACATGGTATACTATGCAGTCATAAAAAGAATGAAATCATGTTTTTTGCAGCAACATGGATAGAGTTACATATCATCATCCTAAGTAAACTGACTCAGAAACAGAAAACCAAGAAAACTGCATATTTTCATTCATATACAGGAGCAAATGGTCAAAAAGATTAAAATAATAGACACTGGGGACACCAGTGGGGAAGCAGAGAGGGGTTAGGATTCAGAAACTACCCATGGGGCACAATGTTCGCTATCTGGGGAATGGGCCACCTGAGACCCAATCCCCACCACTACACAGTAAGTCCACTTAAGGAATGTGCGTGTGTACCTCTGAATCTAAGGTAAAATAAAATAAATAAGAAAATAGAGACACAGCATACCAAAACATTAGGGGTACAGCAAAAACAGTGCTGAGAGGAAGGTTTATGACTACATCAAAAAGGTAGAATGATCTGAAATCAGCAGCTTAACTTCATACTTCCAGGTACTAGAAAATCAAGAAAAATCTAAACCCACAACTACCAGGAGAAAATAAATAACAAAAATCAAAGTAGAGATAAATGGAATTAAGACAATTTTAAAGGACACAAAGGATCAGTGAATTAAAAATGGGTTATTTAAAAAGAATAAACAAAATTGATAGATCACTAGCAATAAAAAAGAGAGAAGACTCAAATAAGTGCAATCAGAAGTAATAAAGGTGACATAACAGCTGATATCACAGACATTCAAACAAGTCATAGAGGTTGGAAAAGCTATAGGAAATGAACAAATTCCTGAAAACATATAACTTCCCAAGACTGAACCAGAAATAATAAAAATCCAGAATAAACAAATAATGAGCAACAAAATTAAATCAGTAATAAAAAAAATCTTCCAACAAAAAAAAGCTCAGGAAACTACAGATTCACAGTCAAATTTTACCAGATGTGCTATAAAGAGCTGGTATCAATCTTGCTTAAAGTATTCCAGTTAATGGAGGAGGAGGAAATACTCTATAACTCATTTTACAAAACCAGTATCACTTTGATACACAAATCAGGCAAGAACACAACAACAAAAAATTTACAGGTCAATACCCTTGATGAACATACAGAAAAATCATCAGCAAAATATCAGAAAATTTAATTCAGCTACACTATAGCAATGTCATGGAAACAACGTGTCCAACAATGATTGACTTGATAAAGAAAATTTGATCTATATACATCATGGAATAGTGCACAACCATAAAAATAATAAAATCATGTCCTCTGCAGTATGGGTCTGGAGAACATAATGCTAAGTGAACTAACTTAGAAACAGAAAGCCAAACATTGCATGTTCTCACTTGTACATATGTGGGAGCTAAATGGCTATAAATATGAAGATAATAGACATTAGGGTACTAAAAGTCATGGAACAGAGGAGAGTAATAGGGTTGGAAGTTATTTATTGGGTACATTGTTCTCTACTTGTGGAACGGGTCACCTGAATCTCAGTTGCCACCAGTACACAACATACCCACTTAACAAACATGCATTTGTATCCCCTGAATCTAAAATGTTTTTAAAAACCCACATATTTGTTAAGTCAGGGGAATCATAGAGTGAAATAATTACAAAATAATATAATTTCATTACAAATTCATTAAATAACCTTACTTAAGGGATTAAGTGGGATAAAAGGGACTGGCCTGAGTAGCTTAGAAATACAGTGAGGATTCCAATTTTAAAGGCGAAAGGACTTGATTGCAAGCATCGTACCTAAGTAGGTAAAGTTGTTTACCATGAGAGTATGAATTAACAATTCTGAAGCCACTATCCATGTATTTTGGGATGAAATGATTATGTAAATAGAGCCAACTGTCTTACACTTAGAGTAGTAGGTTCACACAAATAAGTGGATATGGCTAAACTGATTTGTGCAATAGTGAATTCGATCATATGGTGCTGACACATTATTAGAAATTCACGTTTGACATAATATAGATACATATGGACATGTAGAAATATTTATAGTTGTGTGTATATGAATATATGCAAATGTATCACTCATTATTCTACTGAAAACGTTTAGAATTAATAAAATCTCTAGTAGCAAGGGGTACATCCCATGCCCAGAACAGTTTTTACAATACCCCCTCTAATAAAAAGAAGTAGGGATCCTTGAAGAAATGATAAATATTAAGTTTGATTGTAAATTTGTAAATAAGTACAATTAGCCTATAGAATATATAGTGCCAGAAAGTGAGAAAATACTAAAACAAGAACAACCAATCAAACATGCAAACAAACAAACTTATACTTCCATGATGTAGATATTTCAGGATGATACATGAGCCAATGAAAAGATGAAACAATTTGAGAAAAAATAAATATAAAATAAAAATCCATTGTTTTATATAATATTATATAAATAGATAATTGAATAAATACAAAGTAAATGATGGAAGATAGACCAATTACTCATGGTATTCAAATAATTTTTGTAGTTACTCTGACCATTGGACTGAAAACTGAGATTCCCCACTTCTTAGGTATGTGTTGTCCATAGTGACTCCTTTTCCAAAAGTACAACATGGAAAGCTATAAAACCTATTTTACAGTGGGGAAATCTGATTTTTAAAAAAGCTTTATCAAAGGAATGAAATTAACACAAACAATTATAAATTATGTTTATAGTTTCTGCCCTTGTTGATGTAATGAGAATGGCACTCTTCCCATATGATCTCCCTCTCCTAAATCCATCACTCCTCCTTAATAACTGGGAAAACACCATACAAATCATACGTGAGGGATGCCAATATCATTTTTAAAAATAACTTAAAGACAGAAAGGAGATTAAGAAGAAATGATATATAAATTCGATGTGGTATACTGGATAGGATCCTGGAACACAAAATGGAAAATAAAAGAAAAATAAGTAAATATAAATATAGTGTGGATGTTAGTGAATGATAATGCATGATGTTGATTCATATATTGTCAACACTAATGTAAGAGGTTAATAATAAGAAAAACTGCATGGGGGGGTATATGGACTCTTTTAGCACTAACTTTTCAACTGTCCTGCATATCTAAAGCTATTCAAAAACTAGACCGTTTATTAAAAATGCTTCAGAGCTTAAAAAATGAAATGTTAGCAATGGTGTAGATGACGTCTCAGTGCATCTTCCCATTTTCAACCTCTTCTTTACTTAATGAAGGTTACTGTTACTTTAAGTTATCTACTTGTCATTTCCCTAATTATTAATTGTTATTATTCTATACATGTTTGTTTTCAAGGTAATATATTGTGTAGTTTTTCTTGTCCATGATAAATGTAATTGCCAAAATTAATTTATACCCTTAATGACAAGAAATCATCAGACAAATCAATATCCCAAAGTCTTGGACCACCTCATCAAGTAAGTCCTCACTGCTCCACCTCTACATACTAGCCTGAACAGAGAATGATGTCTAATGGATAAGTGAGCCAAATACTTGAGATCAGGATTTGCTGTTAACTTAATTCAGCCTTCCTGGAGTGTGAAAATGTGGGTGCGATTTTAGTTAGCATCCTGAATCATGCACTCTTTAATTTTTTCTTCACTATATTTATCAGGGATTATCAAAGCTTATTTCAGTTTTCAAATGCCCCAAAATAAGTTGATCAGGATAGGAAGAGAACAGAGCAAAAGATTTTATGGAGAGTAAAGTGCATCTACCTTTGCAGTGACTGGTCATAATGTGATTAGTAAGATGACCATCTACATGAATAGAAGGGAAAAAGAAAAAGGAGAAAAAACATACTATTGTTATGAATTTAGGGATTGAATTTGAAATGCATCTTAGCAGGAACCATTGTTCATATATGTAAGATTAAAACAGCAATTCACAAAATACTGTGTTTTCTAAGTCGTTAGAAAGCTGCCATTTATGTGTATAATTTCAAGGAACTCTTTGTCCTTCCTACTCGGTGGATTTCTTGAATCAGTTTAAAAATTAGCTCTCTAAACATAAATCAGGATAGTCATTACTTCACTAATAACTCTAATATCTCTAATACCCAAGGAACCAACTGTGCTGCCCATCAAAAGTGGACTGGATTAAAAAATATGTGGACATATGCATGATGGAACATTACACAGCCATAAAGACGGACAAAATTATGAACTTTGTGGCAACTTGGATGGATTTAGAGTCTATAATAATCAGTGATCTATCATAGAAGCAAAGAACTAAATACCACATGTTCTCACTCATAAGCAGACCCTGAACACTCATCATAATACTACAAGAAAGGGATTGGCAGTAGTGGGAAACTGCCAGGGGAGGGAGGGGAAGCATACAACATCAATAAGGGTATCTGATCTCAAAACAGGCAAAGTGAAGATCAAAGGGAGGCCCAAACTTTATCTGTACAATTACCACTTGTATACTCAACCCTAAATTATACCCCACATCTTTAAAATACAATAATAATGTAGTTGATCAACTTATATGAAAACATATTTAAGCATGTTTCTTGAATAATAGATCAGAATATATCAGATAAGCCATGATGGTTGTATGCTGAGAATAGGCAGTCACAGAGAAAGTAGTGCATTCCACTGAGGCTAGAGCACATTTCATATATCTCAAATAGAGGTGCATTTAAAAGTGATAGTGTCAAAATACTGTTGGCGACAAATCAGTCATCACGTCCTTGTCTTTGTGTGTACACACATAAACCTGGTCTAAAATCCTCCCATTAACACCTTCTGGTGAGATATGAACATTAAAACTTGTGAAGTGACTGTCAGTAGATAAAAAATATAATCTCACAAAGAGAAGCATAGGTCTCTCTAAAGAAATGTGGCATAACTGAAGCTTCTAATTAGCACAGATGATGACAATATCGGGAAAATCATTGAAAACATGAGTTTAAAAATGATTCAGAATAGTGGGAACCAAGATGGCCACTAGGGAGTAGTCGACCAGCACCTGTCTTGCAGAGCAGAACAAGAAAGACAATCCCAGCCACCAGTAACTCCAAGCGGCTTCAACAGAATTAGACAAAGGAAGCATATCCAAAGAGAAATCTTGGAATGCATACAGAGCAAGAAACAGAAAGAGCAGGCAGCCAGCATTGGAGCTGGGAGGCCCTATCCCTACCATGCACCAGCCTTGTTTAGAATTTGCAGTCCTACCCTGTATGCAAGAGGTGGTGAGTGCTCTTGACATGGACTGTGACAGTTCCCCTCCCCCAAGACACGTGTGGGTCTTTAGTTCCACATGGGAGAAGGTCTGCCTGATTAGAGCACAGCAGCTGCTGCTGGAGCCCACATGGAACTGAAAACCCACCCACGTTCGGAACACCTACTACCAGTCAATCCCCAAGTGAAAAAATATAAAGAAAAAAAAATCATAAAGGCAGTTAGAGAGAAGGGATAGACCACTTTCTAGGGAAGACCCACCAGAATTGCAGCATACATCTCAGCAGAAACCCTACAAGCCAGAGGAACTGCAATCACATCCTTAACATTCTTAAAGATAAGAAATGCCAGACAAATATTTCCTACCACACCAAGCTAAGCTTAATCAGTGACAGAGAATTAAAATCCTTTCCAGATATCCAATCCCTAACAGAATACACCACCTCCAGTACAGCCCTTCAGGAGATGCTTAAGAAAGTTTTGAACATAGAAATAAAAGAGTGGTTTCACCTATCTCAAAAGTACAGGCAAGGACAAAGTTAACAGAGCATACAGATCATCCACAAAATCTAAAATAATAATAATAACAACAATAATAAATAAATAAAGCAAAACAATGACAGGAATAAACCATCATATATCAATAATTAATCTGAATGTGAATGGACTGAATGCACCACTAAAAAGGCATAGAGTCCAACTACCCCCAGGAAACCCATCTCAGCTGACAAGTTCAAAGTAAGGATATGGATAAAGATTCTCCAGGCATTTGGAAAACAAAAAAGAGTAGGAGTAGCTATTCTTACATCAGAAAAACATATTTTAAGCCAGTACAAGTTTTAAAAGACATAGAATGATACTACATAATGATAAAAAGCTAAATCCACCCGTAAGAAATATCTATCTTAAATACATATGCAAACAACACAGGAGCACCTGTTTTTATTTATTCATTCATTTTTTACTTTATTGTAATATAAAGGTGTGAGATACAAGTCAGGATCTAGCAATCCCCCTCCTGGGAATTTATCTTGAGAAACACAGTTTTCTACACACGTTTATTGCTGCACTATTCACAATAATGCCCGTATTTATAATTTGCTATGTAAACTAAGAAAGGACATAAACACTCATACAATCTTAGTCAGAGACTTTAATATCCCATGAACAGCCCTAAACTGATCATTGATGCAAAAAATCAACAAGGAGATCCAGAACTTTAACTTGACACTTAACTAATTGGACCTAGTAGACATCTACAGAACACTTCATCCAACAGCCAGAGAGTATACATTCTACTCATTATCACATAGAACATTGATCATATTCCTGGACATACATGAACAAATTCCAAAAGGTTAAAATAATACCAAGAATCTTCTTAGACCACAGTGGAATAATAATAAACATCATCACCAACAAGAATTCTCCAAAACACACAAATACATGAAAACTAAACAACATGCTTCTGAATGACTTTTGGGTCAACACAGAAATCAAGACAGAAAGAAAAAGATTCCTGGAAACCAATAAAAACAAAGACACAACATATCAAAACTTCTGGGATATCACAAATTCAATGTTTAAGGGAAGTCTATAGCATTACATGCAAATATCAAGAAAATAGAAGTGTCACAAATAAACAGCCTAATGTCACACCTAAAATGATTAAAAAAGGCAAGAACAATTAATCCTAAATTCAGTAGAAAAACCCAGATCACCAAAATAAAGAAATGACTGCAAGAAACAGAAGAAGAAAAAATCATGTAAAGGATCAACTAGACAAAAAATTGGTTATTTGAAAAGATAAATAAGACTGACCAAACCCTGCACAGATTCACTTTTAAAAAGAGAGTCTTAAAAAAACACAATTAGATATGAAAAAGGCGATGTCACTACTGACCATGAAGAAATTCAAAAGATTATCAGAGCTTACTGAGAACATCTGTATGCAAATAAACTGGAATATTTAGAAGAAATGTAGGAATTCGTGGCCTTTCACGACCTTCCAAGGTTGAAACAGGAAGAAATAGAAACCCTAAACAGATCAATTAAAAAAATCCAGGAAATTGACTCAGTTATAAGAAACCTCCCCACAAAAACAACAACGACAAAAAAACACAAACTGGACCATATGGCTTCTCAGCTGAATCCTACAAGATATAAAAAGAAGAGCTGATACCAATTATATTGAAAGTACTAGGAAATGGAGAAGCAAGAAATCTTCTCTAGCTCATTCTACGAAGCTAATATCATCCTGATATCCCAAATTGGCAAAGACCCAACAAGGAAAGATAATTACAGGCCTCTTTTCCTGATGAACATAAATGCAAAAATTCTCAACAAGATTCTACCAAATTGTATTCAACAACACATTTCAAAGATCATCCATTCAAAGGACGAGGTGGACTTCATTCCCAGAATGTATGGCTGGTTCAAAATTCACAAGTCTATAAATGTAATTTAGCATATTAGCATGTGTAAAACCAAGAACTACTAGATTATGTCATTAGACATAGAAAAAGCATTCAATAAAAGTCAGAATCCTTCTTGATAAAAACACTCAAATACTTGGACATCAAAGAAACATCCTTCAAAACAATAGGAGCTATCTAGAACAAACCTACAACCAACATCATACTTAATGGGTAGAAGCTGGAAGCATTCCACCTAAGAACTAGAACAAAACAAGGATGCTCACTTGAATTCCTGCTATTCAACCCAGTACTGTAAGTCCTATACAGAGCAATCAGTCAGAAGAAGGAAGTCAAGGGTATCCAGATAGAAAAAGAGGAAGATAAATTATCCTTCTTTATGGGTGATATGATTCTATACTTAGAATACCCTAGAAAGTCTGTAAAAAAATTATTTGCACTGATAAACAACTTTGGTAAATTGTCAGGATACAAAATCAACATGCAAAAGACAGGTGTATTTCTATACCAACAACAAGAAGAATGAAAACCAAATAAAAAATACAGTTCAATTTACAATAGCCATTAAAAAATGAAACACCATGGAATCCACTTAACCAAACAAGTGGAAGACCTTTGCAATGAGAACTACAAAACACAGCTCAAAAAAAGTAAGGATGATATACATAAGTGGAAAAAATCTCATGCTAATGGATTGGAAGAATAAATATTGTCAACATGTCCATCTTACCCAAGGTAATCCACAGATACAATACAATCCCTATCAAATTGCCAACATCAGTTTTTACAGACCTAGAAAATGCAATACAGAAATTTATGTGGAAGCAAAAAAGACCATAAACAGCCAAAGCATTCATCAGTTAAAAGAGCAAGTAGGAGCCATCACACTTCCAGACTTTAAGCTTTATTACAAGGCTACAGTAAACAAGACAGCATGGTATAGGTGCATAGATCAATGGAACAGAACAGATCATGCAGAAACAAAAACAGTCCATCAACCAACTCATCTTCGACAAAGTCATCAAGAACAAACATTGAGAAAAGGAAATCATATTTAGCAAATGGTGGTGGGAAAATTGACTAGTACATGCAAAATAATAAAACTGGACCTTCTATCTATCACTATATACAAAAATTATCTCAAAACAGATCAAAGCCTACAAAGTTTAACTTCAAACTTTAAAAATGTTATAAGAAAATGTAGGGAACACCCTCTTGAACATCAAAGTAGGAAATGAATTCATGACCAAGTTCTTAATAGCAAATGCAACAAAACCTAAGATAGACAGGTGGACCTTATCAACCTGGAAAGTTTTTGCACAGCAAAAGAAACCATCAAGATAATAAAAACAACCCATGGAATGGAAATATATATATATATATATACACACACACATATGTGTGTGTGTGTGTGTGTGTGGGTGTGTGTGTGTATTTGCAAACTATGCATCTGACAAATGCTTAATATCCAGGTTCTAAAAGGAATTCTAATGAATTGAAAGGAAACAAACAAACATTAAAAATTGAGCAAAGGACATGAACAGGCACATTTGAAAGGATGACATACGTGGTCTGACAATTAAGTTTGTGAACTCATCCTAGCAAAGTGTTACATACCTCATTACTGAATACATTGCCACATTGCTCATTGCTTTGATAGGTGAACTAGGCACTGGTGTCAGTGCATAGTTGCCCAAAGGGAGTACTTCGAAGGTGACCGTAGTGGTATTCAAATATGGAACCAACTGAGATGTTCATCAAATGGGGACTGAATAAAGAAAATATGGTACATATACATAATGTAATATTATGTAACCATAAAGAAGAACAAAACCTTGGCCTTCACAGCAACTTGCATGTAGCTGGAGATCATCATACTAAATGAACTATCACGAAGACAAAGAACTGAATACTGCATGTTCTCATTCATAACTGGGCACACTAGCACAGAGGTGGGATCAGCCGAGGCTAAACACTGCTGAGGGGGAGAGGGAAAAAGAGAGGGACATGGGACAAAACACTGAGTGTCTGGTCCACTATCAAGGGCATAGAGGGCCAGTGAGAGGCCCAAACTTCACTGGCATGCAAGCTACTTATGTGGTAAATCCCCACTTGTGTGCCACAACTGTAAAAGAAAATTAAAGTGATTCAGAAGAGTTTAGTATGAATGACAGAAATTTTAGAAAATATCTTTGTGAATGTGTATTGCTTATATTTTTAATCTCAGGTAGTCATAGGAATAATATAAGACAAATATAGGACATATCTGTGTCATAATTTGTTTTATTATTTTATGATGACTGAAAATACTTATGCATCTGACAATTGATGCAAATGATTAGATAATGCCATCAGTATAGGAACTAACTTCATGATTAATATGGACCTGGTATTACTCTACATGTTCTAGGTATTATTATTTCACTGAATCCTCACAGCATCATATGAGAAAGGCACAATTGCCACTCCCTTGGTCCCGTTCTGAATCTCAGCTAAGACCCTACAAGAAAGAAACAGAAGAACATGAGCTTGACTCAGTCTGTCCCCAATTTCAGTGCTCACATTGTGTTAGAACATATTTTCTCTTATATAAAAATACCCTCTAGGTTTGGATTAAGTAACACCCTACTCCAAGGTCATGAAGTTGCTTTCTTGAATTACACTTTAAGTACTGTATTTAATTGTTTGTTTCATATTTGGATCTATTATTCACCTGGAATTAATTTTGTATGTAATATGAAGTCAAAGTTTAGATTTTATTTGCCCTACTATGGATATAAAATTTTCTAGGAAATTTCTTGAAAAATACTTCTTTCCTTCATTTATCTTTGTCATAAATACTTGCATATATGTGTGTGTGTTTCTAAATTCTTTTATCTTTTTAAAATTGATTTGTTTCTCTATCTTTGTGAAACTACCACACTTTCTTCATTACTAAGAGATGTCGTTTAAGAGAAGAATTCTTTCTCCAGGGCCCATTCTGTAACCACTGAGCTATTCTATAAGGAGGAAAGAGAAGTGTAAAACCTGCCTGTTTTACATGGAGAACAGTATTCCCAGTTGCACTTTGAATAAAGAGGAGGGTTTAGAACCAGAGAAGTTCTGCCAGTACTCCCTCCTGATGGCTCAGAGAAGACCCATCTCAGAATAGGAGATTGATTAGTTTATTCCTCCTTTACTACAATCCCTTTTATTCCACAAACATCTTTCAGGTCATTTTTTTCAATAGTGTTCTCAAAAAAGTAAAATTCATGCACTAGCATGCACACACATGTAAAGAATGACATACACATTAACACAAATACATACATTGACATACACTCACATTCACACTAACCCACACATCAACAGAAACACATACCAACACAAATTCTGATGTAAATACTGACAAAAACACGCATCAAAACACAAATTCTGTAAGTACTTGGAATCATTTCTGGATTCTCTATTTTGCTCCATTGTTCTGTGTGTCTATTTCGGTACCATTAACATGCTGTTTTGTTTACTACAGCCTTGGAGTATAATTTGAAGTCAGAGAACATGATGCCACAAGCTTTGTCCCTTTTGCTTAGGATCGCATTGGCTATTTTGGCTCTTTTTTGGTTCCATATAAATTTTGTTTTGTTTTTTTGTTTTTGCTTTTGTTTCTGATTTTTTTTTTTTTTTTTTTGAGTTGGAGTCTCACTCTGATGCCCATACTGGAGTGCAGTGGCCGCTCCCGACCACCGCAGCCTCGACCTGCTGGGCTCCGGCGATCCTTCCGCCTCAGCCTTCCAAGTAGCTGGAACTACAGGCACGCGCTACCACGCCCGGCTAATTTTTTGATTTATTGTAGAGATGAGGTCTTGCCAAGTTTCCCAGGCGGGTCTCGAGCCCATGGGCTCAGGCAATCCACTCACCTCGGCCTCCCAAAGGTGTGGGATTACAGGCTGAGCCACCGAGCCCGGCCTTCCATATGAATTTTAGGACTTTTTTTTTCTAATTCTGTGAAAAATGTCATTGGTAGTTTGATAGGGATTGGGTTGAATCTATATATTATTTTGGGTAATATCATAATTAAAACAATGTGCAATCTTCCAATCCCTGAAGCAAGCAAAAACACACACTGGGGAAAGGCCACCCTCTTCAGCAAATGGTGCTGGGGAAATTAGATATCTATATGCAGAAAAACGAACCTTGATCCCTGTCTCTCCCCATATAGAAAAACTAACCTGAGATGGATTAAGGATTTAAATATCAGAACTGAAACCATAAAAATTCTAGAAGAAAATCTGGGAAAAAAAGCTTCTGGACATTGGCCTAGGCAAATAATTTATGACTAAATCCCCAAAAGCATGTGCAACAAAAACAAAAATAAATAAGTGGAACTTAATTACACTAAAATCTTCTTCACAGAAAAAGAAAACATCAGCAAAGCAAATAGCCAACCTACAGAATGGAAGAAGATATTCACAAACTACACATCTGATAACAGACTAATATCCAAAATCTACAAAGAACTCAAACAAATCAGCAAGAAAAAAGCAAATAATCTGATTAAAAAGTGTACAAATGACATGAACAGTCATCTTTCAAAAGAAGATCTACAAATGGTTAACAAACAGATAAAAAATGCTCAACATCACTAATAATCAGGGAAACGCAAATCAAACCCGCAATGAGATGTCACCTTACACCAATCAGAATGGTCATCATTTAAAAAAATCAAAAAACAATAGAGATGTGAACTCAGATGTGAAAAAGGAGCGCTTATACACTGTGGAAGTGTAAATTAGTACAGCCTCTATGGAAAGTAGTATGGAGATATCTCAAGAACTAAAAGTAGATCTACTATTTCATCCAGCAATCCCACCACAAGATGTCTACTCAAATGAACAAAGGTAGTTATATAAAAAAGACACCTGTTACCTACATGTTCATTCAGCACAATTTACAATTGCAAAGATGTGGAATCAACTGATCAGTGAATAATGAAAATGTGGTATATATGCACTATGGAATACTATTCATCTGTCAAAAATAATGAAATAATGTCTTCTGCAGCAACTTGGATGGAATTGAAGAACATCATCCTAAGAGAACTAACATAGGAACAGAAAACCAAACGCCTTATGTTCTCACTTATAAGTGAGTCCTAAGCCAAGTATGTACAAAGACATTACGAATGGTATAATGGACACTGGAGACTCAGAAGGGGGAAGGGGGCATGAGTGGAGGGACGTAAAATCACCAATAGGGTACAATGTACACAAAAAGGGGTAGAGGGTACCTGTCAAGCCCACACCAAAAATCATTTCTATTCCTTAAAACTAAAAAAAAAGCATAAATACTGACACACCATCAACACACACACACACACACACACACACACACACACACACACACACACCAGCACACTAACACAGAGACATTTTCAGTTATACAAACACACACTGAAACACGTATATCATTACCAAAACACATTTACAGCGATGACAAACACAAAGGTTAAAACTCACATGTTGACATATAGAAGTCGTGTTGTAAATATCAGTTTGCTTCGGAAAAATTAAAATAAAATATCATCTTTTCTATTTGATAAAATCTAAGCATTCTCTTTCCTGCTCAGGCTCCTTTCCTGATCCTGGCCCAGAGGACTTTACTAAAGGCATGTGTCTTGCAAAGTGCATAGCTCACATTTCAGTGATTTCCTCAGCTTCACAGGCCTTTTGAAACTATACATCTGACTAGACCTGGTAGCTCACACCTGTAACCACAGCACTTTGTGGGACCCAGAGTGGAGTATTGCTTGAGGACAAGAGTTCTAGACTAGCCTGGACAACCCAGGGAGACCTAAAGACTACACAAATCATTTTAATCTATGGGCAACATGGTTGGTTCCATGTTTTTGCTATTGTGAATAGAGCTGCAACAAACATGCGTGTGCAGGTATCATTTTGGTAGAATGGCTTCAGTTCCAAAATGGTGGCTCATGTCTGGAGTCTCAGGTAATTGAGAAGTTGAGGCAGAGGAATCACCCAGCCCAGGAGGCTGAGGCTGAGGTGAACCATGATCATGCCACTGCACTCTAACCTGGGGAACAGTGTGAGGCTTCATCTCAAACAAACAAACAGCCCTGCACATCTGAAATGCAGGGATATTATAGTCAGTTCTTCTCTCCTATATCTCCAGTGTGGAAACCAGGGACTGGTTTATAAACAGTGGTCTTTGTGTGTGTGAATAGTGCAGGAGAGAGGAAGAGAGGGTAAAGTTATGTGGGAGCGTTTACTTAAAACAGCCATACAGGAGTCATGAACTAAAATGGAGGGAAGAGAAGGGAGAGAAAACAAGCCCAGCAAAATTCCTTTCCTATACCCTATGGAAATTGGAACTGGCAATCAATTTCTGATCAAAACCCAAAGTGCCCACATCATAAGAGATAAGATAGACAAGCAGGACCTCATCAAATAAAAGAGTTTCTGCAATGCGAAAGAAACCATCAAGAGAGCAGGGAGATAGCCCACACAATGGGAAAAATATTTACCAACTGTATATCTGACAGAGGCCTAACATCTAGGATCTACAAGGAACTCAAACATGCCAAAGGGAAAAAAACAAACAGCCCCATTAAAAGGTGGGCAAAAAACATGAATTAGACACTTCTCAAAAGAAGATATATGGGCAACCAACAGACACATGAGAATGTGATCAGCCTCACTCATCATCAGAAAAATACAGATCAAAACCATATTGAGATACCACCTCACCCCAGTCAGAAATGGCCATCATTAATAAAACAAACAACAACAGATGCTGACAAGGATGTGGAGAAAAAAGAACGCTTCTACACTGCTGGTGGGAATGCAGACTAGTACAACCTCTTTGGAAGACAGTGTGGTGATTTCTGAAAGAACTAGAAATTGACCTTCCATATGACCCAGCAATCCTCCTACTGGGAATATACCTGGAGGAACTGAAGTCATTCTACCAAAATGATACCAGCTCACGCATGTTTGTTGCAGCTCTATTCACAATAGCAAAAACATGGAACCAACCATGTTACCCATAGATTAAAATATTTGGTACATATACACAGTGGAATATTATGCAGCCATAAAGAAGGACAAACATATGAACTTCACAGCAACTTGGATGGATTTAAAGTCGATCATACTCAGTGATCTATCACAGAAACAAAGAACAGAGTACCATATGTTCTCACTCATAAGCGGACCTTGAACAATTATCAAAATACTATAAAAAAGGGATTGGCAGTAGTGGGAAACTGCCAGGGGAGGGGGAGTGGGATTGGCAGTTGGGGGAAAGGGGGAAGGGGAGCACACCTCATCAACAAGGTTACCTACATAATGAACATTCATATACCTAACCCTGAATTATACCCCACATCTTTAAAATAAAGCAAAATAAAAAGAGAAAATGTTTTAAAAATTCCTCTCCTTATACTCTCCACCCTTTGGAGAGAGCCCAGCTTGGTGTGGCACCAAGGATTCCTCCTAGGCAAGAAGTGCACATTGCTCCCTTCTTATCTACTCTCCTGATGCCTACTGCTGAGCTCTCTCCTCATCAACAAAACATACACAGATAGACCCAAAAACAGTTTTCATCAAAGTTTTTAAAAATTCTGATGTGTATTTGAAGGTTCTGGTTTGCATGAGGCTAAATCACGCAGCATTGCTTCAGCAGTCTGTTCTCACATCTCTGGAAAACACTTCTAGTCAATTGCAATATGAGATGAATAATCTCATTTATGGGAATATGTGTCCCCAAATACCTTTATGAGGAGTCCAAAGCCCAGTGCGGTAGGTTACACATGGAGGGAGAGTCTAGGTTCTGGGTTCAGGGGCATGTGTGTTGGGCCACATTGTGTTCAGATTCCTCAAAGTTAAGACAAGAAATAGTAGCTAAAAAGCCACATGCTTAGTGGAAAGAAGCCAGCAAGGGAAAGTTAATTAGAGCTTCCCTCTTTTTAATACTCTGCCTTTAAGACATCTCACTACATAATGGAAATTAGGGTGGAGGTGAGGAGCTCCCTACCACAAGCCAATAAAAGTACCCATGCTCTCTTGTGAGCCCCTGATTCATGCACATGTTGAACTTCTTGACCTGTGTACCTAACCCTGAATTTTACCTCACATATTTAAAATTTTTTAAAAATTTTAATGACAAATTAAGTCAATCCAGTAGTCATGTTTAGATAAAATCTTTAAAAAAAAAAAAAAAAGCAGGAATAAGAAAGCTTAATGGTGGCTGGGTGTATGCCATTACACTCCAGTCTGGGCAACAGAGTGAGACTCCGACTCACAAAAAAATAAATAAATAGATAAATAAAAAGAATGCCTAAAATAAATAGTCACTGATAAACACAATGTACTTATAATTTATATGTTTCCATTCATGTGCATTTTTTCAAGCATTATATAATAATTAGTTTGCATCATGTTTTCTAAATTATCTACATTTAGAGGATTTCTTTCTGATAGAAGTTTTCACTTAACTTTTGGAACAATTATTGAATTGTTTTCTGTATTTTCTAAACTACTGCAATTTCACTCCAGTATGTTTCTTATATTCACTAGGTTAATCTCCAGTATATATTATTATATGCCCCTAAATCAATATGAAAGAAATAAAGGCTTTCCCATATTCCATACATTCAAAAAGAAAGTACTCATGCTCTACCAATACTTTCCCAAGTACCAAATTCAGAAGTGGTTCCTCTTTCCCACCTCTTAGTTGGCCTTCAGCAGCATGATCCTAGAAATAGACCCTTCCCAGTTATGAGCCAAATAACTCATATTTTTAGAAAACTCAATTATCATGGCTCCGACAAAGCATGGTCAAATCTCATGCCTTTCCAAGTGCTTTGACCTTGATCTTTTTCTTAATCCAGGACCTTTGGTGATTAGAAGCATGGAGTGAGGACTTGGGTTCACAAACAGCCCCTGTCCCCAATAATGTTGGTGATGCTGTCTGTGTTCAGTATCAAAGAACAACTCCAGAAGGGCATAGGAATCACCAAACTCTTACATCACCTCTTAATAAACAATTTTTGTTGCAAATCTCAAATCACCAACAAATTTCACTGTATATCATCCCCAAAATGTATTTTATTAAATTGATGAGGTCATTGACTTCAAATGCACCACTGTTTTATGAACACTAAGAAAAAAACAAGAGCACAGCTAATTTAACAATGACACAATTCCAAGATGCCATTGGTTTAATATATTAAAATGTGAAAAATGTACATATAAAATCATATTTTTACTACGGCCAGAGTTTGCTGAAGGAGAATTTGGAAATACATTTGAGTTATACTGATAAGGGACTTAAAATCACTGATTAGAAACCATATGGGATGAATGAATATGTGGGGATAAATGTCAATTCATTTTCCTGAGACCCAGAAAACCTTTTCTATTCCCTAGATACCTCCTGTTTTGTAAAGAGTGTGTGCAGGCTCCAGAGACACTTCCCTTAGGCAAAAGGAAGTTAGAGTTTGGAGTAAGCTGTGAGTGGCTTTTCAATTCTGGACCAGAAATCACTGAGTAAAAAATGTAGAATGAATACCATCAGGTATAGAGAACCTGCATTTCCACAAACCAGAGCACCAGGGCTACATGCCAACCTGCACCTTCCAAGGGAATGGGAAGGAGAACATTGCTTCTGAAGATGTGATTTCATGTCAATGCATGGGATCCTTATTTCCACAGTGATGGATGGGCCATTTGGAGTGAAGTGTGAGCAAGAGGGAAGGAGGCAGGTGTACATTGCCTTCTCTGGCCTCTTTTACATCTCTCTCCTATCCCTGCCTCAATCCCAAGTGAGTATCAAGAGACCACAGATCTTCAACAAACTCTAGAGGGCTGATCTTACTCTTCTTCCCCTGACTCCCTGAAAGTCATCATCTGGTATATTTGGGGAAATGAATGAACCCATCGATGAGACTTTATGCCACACTTCTGTAGAAAAAGTAAATTCCTAACATGAGTCATTATATGCCCCCAATCACATACAGATCCCTAGACCCCAGGCCTGCCAACTCAACCTGATAGGGGTCTGAGGCCTGGAGGCCTGAGATGAGGACTGAGACAAAGAGCAGCACAGCCTAAGTATGAGGAAAAGCAGTGTTCCTTGTCTGATTCCTGATTCCTTCCTATTCTGGAAATCCCTCCCCACCTTGCGGACATTTGTTCCCTTACAACTTCCCATCTTAATACATAGCTTGTTACTGTTGGTATATTTTGTCCAGTACCATTCTGTATTTAAAGATAAGGGCTGGTAATAGCAATTCCCAGGAGCACCTGGTTAGTAAAGAGAAACAACTCATGGAGTGTCAATATATAGGTATCTGCTTCTGTTTGTAGCACATCACACATCAGCACCGTGGGCCCAGAGGGGACCCCAGGCAGGTGTGCACTGAAGGAGAAATTAAATGCCCCATCCTCTCAAGCTCCTAAGTCACAAGCTTTCTCCTTTTCTGTGAGAAAACATGGAGCATAGAAGATATTCTCTGAAAAGTCAACAGGATCCCCCTAGAACACCAAGCAGATACCAGGAAAGTCTGCTCATCAGAAAGAACTGAATAATTTTTCCACATTCCCACCTCCCTACACTTGCTTTACACCAGGTTTCCCTACATGAGAAAATATAACAAAAGAATTTTGAGTGTATAACAGATTTCCCTGGAAGAGCTCATTCTACAACATGACTTCAGCCTCCATGGCAGCCTCTAGACAGAGAGGGATTATGAAGATCAGAGAGAGGGTGTGAAGATCTGGGCTGGCAAGAGGATGTCTCAGCTTTCAGAGATCAAGTTCCTCAGGCACAGTTGTTCTCTTCAGAAATCCTCCAGTCTCTCCTCTGCCCTTTGAAGCCTTTACCTCACATCTGCCAAACCTGTTTCTATTTCATTTATACAATCAGGTGTTGTTAGTCTCTTTTTTAGCTCTCCATCTTAGAGGCACCCCCAGAATCCTTTCCTAGCAGCTCTAAGTTACACATGGAGGAATTTCAGAAAGGCAGAAAGGGAAGTTTCTGGGAAGTTGTCCTGACAATTATTTCTACAGTAAAAGGTCAAAACACAGATCTTCATCAACAAAACAAAAAGCTGATTCTTTGAAAGAATTAACAAGATTAATGGACCCCCTAGCCAGAATGACCAAGAAAAAGAGAGAGAAAGCCCAAATAAACACAATCAGAAATACAAAAGATCAAATCACAACTGACCCTGAAGAAAAACAAAAGATTATCAGAGATTACTATGTACACCTATATGGAAACACACTTGCAACCTAAGTGAATGACTTTCTGAAATCACACAACCTCCTCACATTGAAACAAGAAGACATTGAGACACTAAATAACAACCCAGGAAATTGAGTCTGTCATACAAAAACTACCTTAAAAAAAAAAAAAAAAAAGAAGAGAAAAAGTCCTGGACCAGATAAGTTTCCAGCAGAATTCTACAAAATATACAAGGAGGAGCTGATACCAACCCTATTGAAAGTATTCCAGGCAATTGAGAAAGATGGAATTCTCCCCAAATCGTTTTACAAAGCTAACATCACACTGATATCTAAACCAGGCAAAGATCCAATAAAAAAGAGAACTACAGGTCAATATCTCTCATGAACATAGATTCAAAAATTCTCAACAAGACTCTAGCAAATCAGATCCAAAAAAAATCTGAAAAATCATCCACCATGACCAAGTAAGCTTCATCCCAGCATGCAGGACTGGTTCAACATTCGCAAGATCATAAATGTCATTAAATACCTCCACAGATGTAAAAACAAGAACTATATGATTATATCATTAGATGCAGAAAAAGCTTTTGATAAAATCCAGTATCACTTCTTGATAAAAACCCTCAAGCACCTAGGTCTAGAAGGAAGATAACTCAAAATAGTAAGTGCCATCTACGGTAAACCCTCAGCTAACATATTGCTAAATGGACAGAAACTGGAAACATTTCCCCTGAAAACTGGAACAAGACAAGTTGGCCCACTCTCACCCCTCTTGTTCAACATTGTGTTGAATGTCCTAGCTGGGGCAATTAGACAAGAGAAGGAAATCAGGGATATCCAAATAGGAAAAAAGAAAGTCAAGTTATCCCTCTTTGCTGATGATATGATCCTATACCTTGAAAATTCAAGAGATTCTGTCAAAAATCTGCTTGCACTGATAAAGGACTTTGGTAAAGTCTCAAGGTACAAAATAAATGTGCAAAAGACAGTTGCATTCTTATACACCAACAACAAGCAGGCAGGGACCCAAATTAAAAGCACAATCCCATTCACAATAGCCACAAAAAAAATGAAATACCTTGATATACTCCTAACCAGAGAATTGAAAGACCTTAAAATGAGAACTACAAAACACAGCTCAAAAAAATCCAAGAAGACACAAACAAATGGAAAAATATTCCATGCTCATGGATAGGACGAATCAACCTTATTAAAATGTCCATCCTGCCAAAGTTAATCTACAGATTCAATGCAATACCCATTAAGTTACCAACATCATTCTTCTCAGACCTGGAAATGACAATACAGAAATTCATATGGAAACATAAATGACCATAAATAGCCAAAACAATCCTTAGCAAAAGAAACGAAGCAGGAGGTGTCAAACTTCCAGACTTCAAACTTTACTATAAGGCTGTAGTAATCAAAACAGCCTGGTATTGGTACAAGAATAGGCATATAGACCAATGGAACAGGATAGAGATTCCAGAAGCAACGTCTCAATTACTCGACCAACTCATCTTTGACAAAGCCTCCAATAACAACCACTGGGGAGAGAAGAACCTATTCAGTAAATGGTGCTGGGAAAACTGTCTGACCACATGAAGAAGATTGAAACAGGACCCCTACCTGTCACCATACACAAAAATTAACTCTGAATGGATCAAAGACCTAAATGTAAAACTTCAAACTATAAGAATCTTAGGAAAATAGAAGGAGACACACTTATGAAAACTGGAACTAGCAACAAATTCCTGATCAGAACCCTAAATGCCCATACCTTAAGAAATAAGATAGACAAGTGGGACTTCATCAAACTAATGAACTCCTACAAAGCAAAAGAAACCATCAAGAGAGTGGGAAGACAGCCCACAGAATGGGAAAAAAATATTTGCCAACTGTATATCTGACAAAGGCCTAACATCTAGGATCTATAAGGAACTCAAATGCGCCAAAAGGAAAAAAAAAACAAACAGCCCTATTAAAAAGTGGGCAAAAGGCATGAATAGACACTTCTCAAAAGAAGCTACATGGGCAGCCAACAGACACATGAAAAAGTGCTCAGCCTCACTCATCATCAGAGAAATGTAAATTAAAACCACATTGAGATACCACCTAACCCCAATAAGAATATCATTAATATAATAAACAACAACAGATGCTGGCGATGATGTGGAGAAAAAGGAAAGCTTCTACACTGCCGGTGGGAATGCAAATTTGTGCAATCTTTTTGGAAGACAGTATGGCGGTTTCCGAAAGAACTCGAAATTGACCTTCCATATAACCTAGCAGTCCCCCTAGGACTGTATTCTGGGAATACACCCAGAGGAACTCAAGTCATTCTACAAAAAAGATACCTGCACACATATGTTTGTTTCAGCTCTATTCACAACTGCGAAAACATAGAAACAACCATGCTGCCCATTAAAGCTGGACTGGATAGAAAAAAATGTGGCCCATATACACAATGAAATATTATGCAGTCATAAAGAAGGAAAAACATATGGACTTCACAGCAACTTGGATGGATTTAGAATTGATCATAGTGATCTATCACAGAAACAAAGAACAAAGTACCCCATATGTTCTCACTCATAAGTGGACCTTGAACAATTATAATACTTTATAAAGGAACTGGCAGTAGTGGGAAACTGCTTGGAGAGGGGAGGTGGGATTGGCAGTTGAGGGAGACTGCTAGGGGAGGGAGGAGCACACCTCATCAACAAGGATACCTGCATAATCAACGTTTGTATACATAACCCTGAATAATACTCCACATCTTTATAATAATAATAATAAACAATCAAACACAGATCTTGAGAAACTATAAGCTCAGAAAAAGAGAGGGGCAGGTAGGATGAGAAAATAGCCTACTACACCCAGCATCCACAATATTTAAATAAGGAGGTAGTTCAGGGTGTATCCGTACAGAAGGTGTCATAAAGAAGGGGACAAAAAAAATTCGTATGGTCTGCCCCAGTGGTTGTCACCAATTCTTCTCAGCAACTCAGTGTGCACAGAGACACCTGAACACCAGCCATATCGAAAGATTCAAATTAAAAAATAAAATCTGGCTCTGGTTTTGAACATTATTCTCTATACTACTTCAACATTCACAGAATCTTGTCTACACCCTATAGTCAAAATAGTGCTAAAAGAAAATGCAGCCTGGCAAAAGAAATGAAGCTGTGTTGGATCAGAAGAGCACCTGCTAAAAAACAGATGCTCTGTCTGCACAGCCATCTGGAAACCCCTCCCCACCAGCAGACATTTGTTCCCTTACAACTTCCCATATTAATACATAGCTTGTTATTGTTGGTACTCTTTATTTCCATTTATGTTATATTTAGATGTATAGATAAAAGTTAACGTATTTGTTGTGTACATCATGATGTTTCAAATTATGGATACATCCTGTGAAGGTTAAATCTAGGTAATTAATTCACATAGTCATCTTTTTTTGGTGAGAACACATCACATTCACTCTCTTAGCATTTTTAATATACAATGTATTGTCATTAACTATAATCACCCTGCTGCACAATGGATCTCTTGAGCTTATTCCTAATAACCTACTGTTAGTTTGTAACCTTCGACAACAATCTCCTCACACTTCCCCAACCACCTCAGCCCCTCCATTCTACTCTCTACTTTTATGAGATCACATTCAACCTGATTCCTCACAAGCCTGCTAAAAACAACACTTGACAAGCACATGTGAACAGGGGAGCAGTGATCTGAGCATAGCATTCTGGCAACCGTAGTTGTTGTCTTTCCATAGTCATGGGAAAGTGACTGAAAAGATGAGCTTAGAATGCAGAGAAAGGCAAGACCCTCTTCACCACTTGTGTCTCGATTTAGCCCTGGAGAGTTCAAACAATCAGAAACACAGAAGCAAAATATGTCCTCCAAGACCCTGGAGCAAAACCTTGGCCAGCACAATAAGCTACCAGCTCTCCCCTTTTCCTTTCGACTGCCTGCCTCTGTTCTCAGGAAATGTGTCTATAAAATTATAAACTTCATTTCCACAGAAAGTTCGGTTTCAAAGGATCTGAGCACTCAGGGGCTAAATCACAAATATGCCTTGGCCCCTACAACCACCTCACAGATGAAGATTCTGAGATTTAGTGACCCGGAATGTGAAATGCACAAAGCATGGATACCAGCTCGTAGCCAAGAAGTAAAAGATGCCAGTTGAGGCTCTGTTCTTTCTCATTCAATGATTAGAAAATATGTTGATTGCACAAAATTTTTCTTTTTTTAATCCAAGTCTTGAATTATTATTGGAGATTCTACCATCTCGACCAGGGACCTGTATATACATCCCATGAGCCAACCCCCACAGATAGAGATGAATATTTGTGTTAGTTGTCTGCTGCTGTGGCACATAAACCCTTGGACTCCAATGTCTTTATAAACAAAAGGTTCTTTGAGACACATGTGATGTAACAATGAGGGCATAGTGGATCTTGCTTATCAGATGTTCAGGTACTATATCCTTCCCTAGTTATATCCCTACTGATGAGGCCATGAGCAGAAATGACACATCTCCTCCAGACACAATCAGTCAAACACTGGTGTGTTGCCCCCATCTCTCTTTCCCTTGTTGTTGTGGCCTCCTAGCAATCCATAAAGTTGTGGCTACAATGCATGGGAGGTGAACTGAACAATATCATTCATTGTATGATTAGCAAGTAAAATTTTACTCTCATAATGGACACTTCACCACAGCAGAGCCTATCCTATGCTAGATAACAAAATGGCTTAGGAGTTCAGAGGCATCAAGGCACTTCCATAGACACAAAAGGCAATGAGATTGTATAGTCACAGTACTGTATATAAAATGGCATGCAGACTATGTCAATTTAGAGGTCTGGCAGAGAGAATGCTAAGGAAAACTAACAAACACACCAGGCTTTTCTCCATCTTCCCAGCCTCTTCACATCTGCTATGAGCACAGGCAAAGGCATGGAGACCTGCTGGGGGCTAGACCCAAATTTGAGCTCAAAACTGAGAACCCCTCTCACCTCCATGAAATAAGGGCACCTCTCATGTAAGGCCCCAAAGAGCTGTGATTTTCATCTGCTTCTTTCTAAAGTTTTGCTCCACCCATATTCATTCAACATACTAGGCAATACATCAGAATCACAAAGTGAGCTTGGAAAAACAGATTATGGGATCCCATCTTTGGATTTCCTGATTCATTTGGTCTAGTATGGGGAGGGGTCCAATAACCTGTTTTAACCCAAAGTTTAGCTACTGGTCAAATCCCATTCTTCTTTTTCTGCTGGTTTCTAAGTCGTTCTTTCATCCCAAACCAGAGATACCATTCCTCCTAGGCCTTCCCAGAGCCTCGGAAGCACAGCCGCGGGTAAAGTTACTGGAAGGAATGATAGGTGCTGGAGCCACATTGTGATTTGGCCAAGGAATCACACCACACAGAATAGCAAAGCAGCACAGAGTGAGATCATGGGGCTGTGATCAAGGGGCGGAGATTCTCTGAGCAGCACGCCAACATGGAGTGAACAGGTGCCACTGGACTTTCAGAGGAAGGAGGAATGCCCCATCACGCCGCATCATCCTAAGCCACTTGTTGCCTGCTTATAGTGATGTTGGCCTGGCCACCAACAATTTTCAGAACCCAGCCTTTCCAGGCATGCACACATGCATTAGACCAGCACTTGAAGCCATATATCAAGGTCGTATTCCCACCCTGTGGCAAGAAAGGGATCCTGGGGATTAGAGGCCTGCAAGGAGGAATGTAGCTGATCAGGCACACGGCTCATATTTCTGCATCCAGGATTGTTAATTCTCTCTACTCAGACTTCACGAAACCTTCTTTGCCCTGCACAGTCATGAAATTCCTGGCACAAGTTCATCATACAAATTAAATAGAAATCCTGCAAACCATCCAGGTTTCTTCTTGACCTGACACTTGCAATGTGGACTCCATAGCTCATTCTAAACCACAATGCCTCAAAGCTAGATGTAGCCAGAGCTGTTGAGGGCAAAGCAGAAGCACATTTCATGCTGAGCAAGCATATCTCTGCCATGATAGATCATGAGAAGGCTGCCCCCAACAACCCATGGGCACTGGCAAATATGCAGGGAGGTACAGACATCACACTTCAGGTGGAAAGCAGGAAATAGCAATGCGTGCAAGATGAAACATTACTCATGATTTTTTCAGATCTGGGCAAAAGTTACTAAGATTCAGCTTCCTTTAAGGACCTAGAAAACCAGCCCCCACCCCAAAACTCAAATCATGCCTATTTTAACCTCCTATTTATTTCAGTTATTTACTTGTGAGATACTGTGTTTTATTGTCAAATAATAAATGTATATATGTATGGAGTAGAGTGTGATTTTTAATATATATTTGCTGTTGTGTGATAATTAAATCAAATTAATCTACATATCCATAACCTTACATATTTATCATTTTTTGTGGGGAGGTCATTTGAAACTTATTCTGTTAACAATTTGAAATATACAACACATTATTATTTACTATACAATAGATCTCAAACACTTATTTATTCTGTCTAACAGAAACTTTGTACTCTTTGACCAATATCTCCTCATCACTCCGTCTCAATCTCACTCCAGTCTCTGGTAAATGCCATTCTACTATAAGTTTGACTTTTTAAAAACTACTTGTAAGTAAGAATATGAAATACTTGTCTTACTGTGCCTGACTTAGTTTTCTTAGCATAGTATCCTGAAGATACATCTATATTGTTGCTAATTACAGAATTTCCTTCTTTTTTAAAAGTTGAATAGCAGTCTTTTGTGTATATACGTCACATTTTTAAAAAAAGATCCACAATGTGTTGATAGACACTTAGATTGATTCCATATCTTGGTTATTGTGAATAATGTGGCAGTGAAAGAGAGAGTACATATATCTATTTGATATAATTTTGTTTCCTTTGGATATATACTCATTAGTGGGATTGCTGGATCATATGGTACTTCTATTTTTAATGATCTGAGAAACTTCCACACTGTTTTCTATGGTGGCTGTACTAATTTAAATTCCCACCAACAGTGTGCAAGGTTACCTTTTTTCCACACCCTCACCAATACCTATTTTTCATGTTTTTGATGATAGCTATCCTAATAGGTACGAGAAGGTGTCTCATTTTCGTTTCAATTTGTATTTCCCTGATGATTAGTAATGTTGAGCATTTTTCATATACCTATTGGCCATTTCTATGGCTTCTTTTTGAGCTATGTCTATGCAGACACTTTGCCCTTTTTTTTTTTTTTTTTTTTTTTGCTACAAGTTGAGTTTCTCATCTATTATGGATATTAGATTCTTATCAAATGTATAGCTTGCTATTTTTTTCAACATATAGATTGTATCTTTCCTCTTTTAACTGTTTAATTTGTTGTTTAAAAGCTTTATAGTTTGATGAAATCTCATTTGTCTATTTTGGCTTTTGTGCTTTTGGGCTTGTGTTAGTCTGTTGTATATTGTTATTAAAAAAATCTGAGACTGAGTCATTTTGAAAGAAAATCAGTCCATAGTTCTGCTGGCTGTAGGAGAAGCATGGTGTCAGCATCTGCTTCTGGTGAGGACTCAAGAAGGTTTCAATCATAGCATATGGCAAAAGGGGAGCAGGTGTGCCACAAGGCTAGAGAGAGTAAGAGAGATGCCAGGCCCTTTTAAATAACAAGATCCCATGCAAAACAATAGAGCAAGAAACCTCTTATTATCACGGGAAGGCACAAGCCTTTCATGAGGGATCTACCACCATGACTTAATTATCTCTCACTAGGCCCCACAACCAACATTGGGTAGCAAATTTCAACATGAAATTTAAAGGGCACAAATATCCAAACTATATCAGGGAATTAAAAACAGACAAACAAACTAAAAAAAAAAAAAAAATGCCCTGAACAACGTTGTGGAGCTGATTCCTTGTTTCCTTCTAGTACTTTCGATTTGAGTCTTACACTTAAGTCTTTAATATGTTTTCAGTTAAGTTGTGTATATGATGTGAGACAAACATCTAATGTCATTCTTCTACATGTTAATATTCAGTTTCTTCAACATGATTTATTGAAGAGATTGCTTATTTCCCACGTATGTTCTTTGACACCTTCATCAAAAATAAGTTGACCATAAATGTGTGAGCTCATTTATGGGCTCTCTGTTCTGTTCCATTTGTTGATGTCTCTGTTTTTATGCCAGTACCATACTCTTTTGATTACTATAGTTTTGTAATATAGTTTGAAATCAGGTGATGTGATGCCACTAACTTTGTTCTTTTTGTTCAAGATTGATTTGGCCATTTGGGATCATTTGCAGTTCCATACACATTTGAGGATTAAAAAAAATATTTTTATGAAAAATGACGTTGAGATTTTGATAGGGATTTAATCGAATATTTGGGTAGTGTGAGGAAGTATGACCATTCCATTTCTAAAGTCATTGGCACTTAGGGTAGCACCCGTGTCTAAATGAAGGGAACGTCCAGCCTTCAGAAATCTCAGAAGCCTGCCTTACATCTCAGCAAGGATTTTGTGAATACTACCAAATGGTGGGCAAGCTAGCCTGCAGTCATTTATAGAGATGGGCAGGCAAAAGATGTCAAACACGCACTTCTCTCCTGCTTTCTCACATCTGGAATAGCCCATATATTTCTTGAACCACAGATGGACAGACACCATGTAGATTCCTTATGCTTTTCTTCATGTGCCACGAGACTCCTCCAAAATTTCTCCCAGTACAATGGGTTGTCTTCCGAGATATCTCATCTACCTTTTCCCACTCTCCTCCTCAAAGCCCCTGAGAATGCTTAACACCAGTTTTATTCTCAGCACGTATAATGCACAGACTCTCAGAGGACCTCTTCATGTTAAAGATGACTGTGGGGACACCCCTCCTTGTCACAAGCTTGCTTGCTTGACTCTTCCCCACCCCTTTGAGAGGGTTGTCACCTGGATCTAATCTTAGGGGCAAAATATGTGTGTATGAACCTCAGATTGTTTCCACCAAAGGCTTAAAAATACACATTTCCAAATGTGTTGTCCTGAAGGATGCTGCCTCACCACACAGTATGTCCTTAGTAGCATGCCATGCTGCTCCCAACTCCCAAGGCTTGAAAACATTTCCAAGTTTTAGCAGCCTGGCCTGAGGAATGAGTCTGACAGCAACTCTGTTCTGGCAAACTCACTAAAGACGTCTTACCACCCCCACACTGTCTCACCACACACCTCAAGGCAGCCACCTAGTTAATCACACGCCTACGCACAGACACATTCCGTAGGGATCTCAACCCACAGCAGAGACCCAGCAGGTACACGGGGACAAGGCATTCAGCAAGTAAAGTGGTAAATCTGGGCAGAGTCACGTTTTCACTTGTCTCCATGGTGACAGAAAGCAGAAAACAGGCAATCAAGGATAATAAGCCCCGTGGGCAGCCGGAATCTGTGAGAGCAAATTAAGCCCCCATTTTTCTTCCTCTCTCTTCCCCGCCCCCATAACCTCTTGAGAATACAAACAAGCATCCAGCCTGAGCAAAGGGGGCCCTTCACAGCTCCATGGCAACTGACTGATTCTACTTCCTCCCTCCATCCTGCTGTCCCCCATTAGGCTGGATACACCATCTTTTTTTGCAAAAAGCCTCCATTTCAAAGAATCTGGTGACAATATGGCCACTTTACAGCAACCAATCCCTGAGTCTGATCAGGAGAGGCTTCTGGAGGTCAGTGACCTGGACAGAGAGTAATGCAGCAAAGATGGAGCAGAGGCTTTATAGCTAAGAACAAAACAACACTACCATTTTTTCATGCTATTTCCCCCCTTCTTTTCCTAATGTTTTATTTTGAAAAGAAAATCAAACCCACAAAAAAGTTAAAAGGATAGTAAAGTAGACCTCTGTAATATTCTCACCTAAATCCACCCATTAACAGTTTGACATATTAGCATTCTATCTGTTCGTCCATCCGTCCATTCAGCCATCTACCTTCCTACCTATCTACCATCTGTCTTTACATATCGATTTTGCTACTACATGGCTATGATTACGTAATCAGATCTGACAATACTAAAATCCATTTAGTAATATTTAATGTGCATTCCATGTTTAAATTTTCCCAATTGTCCCCAAAATGTCTTTTATAGTTATATTATTTTTTTGGATCCAGAATCCAAGCAAAGTTTCCACATTACATGTGGTTATTTTGTCTCTGCAATCTCTTTTAATAGATAAGGATCACACTCCCCCACCATAATACAGGTAAGCCTTGTTGAAAAAAATTGTATTGTTTATTTTCAAGAGTCTAGGACAGCTGTCTTATAGAATATCCCACATTCTGGGTCGTTTTCTCAGGATTAGATTCAGATTAAATATGTACAGTTATGTTGTTTTTTTTTTTCCATCACATCAGGAGGCATGTAATGAATGATAGGTTTCCACTCCACCAGAGATGCAGGAATTGACACCACCCCATTCTACAGGCGCATTTTCCCCTCTGGGATGGATAAATTATCTGTACAGTGATGTTTTGAGACCACCTGACTATTCTAGTTCCAAAAAACCTTTCACCAAATGGTCACAACCTCAACAGATGGTTCAACACGAATCAGTTATAACATTGAGAATTGAAAAATAATAGTTTTTCTATTTCTATTCCTCTTTCTGTAGTTATTTGCCAGCAGTAGAGATAAGGTGCCTCCTTATTAACTCTTTTTATTTATGTGCCTTTTATTTCTCTATCTATCCATTCATGTTTTATTAAAACAAAATCAACAAATAACTGCATATATTTAAAACATACAATTTGAGTGTATTCACATTTGTATATAGCCATGAAAGTATCACCATAAACAGGATGACAAATATTTCAACAGCACTCTCCAAAATTTTGTGTCTCTTTGAACCCCACCCTAAATTCCGTCAATAAGCATCCACTAATGCTTTCTTTCACAGCAGACTAGTTTTCATGTTTGGTAGCTTATATACATAGAACAATATGGCATGTCGTTTTGGGGGGTTGTTTTGGTTTGGATTATTTACTCAGCATAATACTTTTGAGATTCATCTGTTATGTTGTGTGTATCAATAGCTTGTTACTTTTTATTGTTGACAGAGGAGGGGGGAGAGAGAGAGAGAGAGAGAGAGAATCTCACTGTGCCACCCTATCTGGAGTGCAGTGGGGCATAGCTTACTGTAAACTCTAACTCCCTGGGCTCAAGCAATCCTCCCATTTCAGGCTCCTGAGTAGCTAAGACTGTAAGACGTGTGCCAACACAGCTGTTTTTTTTTTTTTTTTTTAATTTTCTGTAGAGACAAAGTCTCACTATGCTACCCAGGTTGGTCTTGAACTCCTGGTCTCAAGAGATACTCTTGCCTTAGCTTTTCACTTTGTCGAGATTACAGGAATGAGTCACTGTGGCTGTCCTGCCTTCATTTTTAAATTTTGAATTAGCAATAATTAAAAATAATTTTAGATTTACAGTTTTTCTGTAAATCTACTACAGAGAATTTCCATATATACTTCTCCTATCATCCCCTAATGTTAACATCTTTCACAGCCTTGAAACATTTATCAAAACTAACACATTAACATTGGTACAAATTATTAACTAAACCAGAGTCTCTATTCAGACTTCACGAGATTTCCACCAATATTCTGTTTTCTTTTCCAGTATACCATACTGCATTCAGTCATCATGTGAACTTATTTTCCTTAAGTCTTAGACAGTTTCTTAGTCTTTGTTTTCATCAGAGTGGCACTTTTGAAGATTAAAGGAATCCAATTGATCATAATATTCCTAAATTGAACCTGTCTTAGACAAAGATTATGAGTTTGAAAGAAAAATATCACAGAGTGAAGTGCCCTTCATGTTTCATAAAATCAGAGAGTACTGATCTCTACATGAACCATTACTGGTGTTGGTAACTTTGATGACTTAGTTAAGACTGTGGCTGCCAGGTTTGTCCACTGCAGAGGTAATACAGAAGAATTCAGAAATTAAATGTAGAGACATTCCTCCTACAGGGGGCAGAGCTTTATTCCATTTCATTTGAGTGTAGGTTTTTGAATTCTTCTGTAAAGAAAATTTGCTTCCTATCTTCCATTTATGTATGTGTGCAATCATTTGTATATCACGATGGATTAATGGGTATTAATTTTATTTTAATATTTGGGTTATAATCCAAAACTAATCTTCATTATTTTGCTGCTCAAATTGTTTCAGCTTTTTGTGGCCATCAGGGACTCTTAAGAATATGTGTCCTTTTGACAAGCCTCCATCTTCAAAAAAAAAATTCCTAACTTTCTGGCACCATAAAATGTGTCCGGCTCACTTTATATGTTTCTTGCTCTGGTCCTAGAATCCACCATTTATTTAAGAAGGCCTGCTCCTTTTATTGAAGAATAGTATGTAGAAACCAAGATCGTGATTCTGAATCTACTCATGGCAAGTGAGGTGATGCTGTTTCTAGGCTTATTCAATGGACAGAGTCAGAACATAACAGCACTCTTCACACAGTTTTACAAAGGTGCCAATTCCCAAGAAACTTCACTTTTCTTCCCAAAACACTGTTATCTTGGTTAATAAATATCTTAAATAAGAGACCAATGTAGTTTCATTTTTCCTTCATACCTTCACCAGGGACAATAGATTTCTACCACAAGGTTGAGTCTTCATGGTTACATATAGACAAACTAAGAGTACGTGGAATTTGGCAACTTACATGGAGCCGAGTTCGAGAGTCAGTGTTGTGGGGAGAAAAAAAATTGCTGACCCAAGACAGATGCGTGTTCAGGCAGGTCCCCAAGTTTCTCAACTGCCCTATCCCTTCCTTGGATCTGCTGGAGCTAGAAGAACAACCTGGCAACTGTAAAGACCCACTGCATGGCACAGGAAGTACAGCGGGGTGGTTCCAGGAAACCAACCCGACCCATCACACTGCTTTCTCACCTCATCTTCCCAGAGGAAATTCCCGCTTACTCCCTATTAGTCTCAGGAGGAAATTGTGAAAAATTGGGAATATTAATCCCAAATATGTGTAGACAGAAAATATCTGGACCTTTTAATGTGCATGAAACATGGTGTGTCCTCTCAATTCCATTCATGCCTCTTAGTCTCTAAGTTTTGTGAGACTTGAAGGCCAGGAGGGAGGAATGTTGATAGCAGAGAAGATGAAGCATGCTCTACAACTGATGAGTCAATTCTGTTTTCTTCACTCATTTATCCTGATGTGCAGATCTAAGACTTGTAGTTTGTACTTATAAAACTGCAGCTTGTTTGTTTTTTTACTTGTAGCTTTTACTTATAAAGCTGCAGTCCGCGGGTCACATCTTGGAACGTCACTTCGTAATTACATCTGCACCGAATTTTCACCCAAAGTCCCATAGTCCTACAGCTGTGTGTCTATAGGAGAGCAGAGGAACAGAGAAAGTCGTGGATCGCTGTAACAACCTGCACAAGCATAGGCACAATAGAAAGGTCTCCAGAAGTCACAAGCTTCAGGTGTGCATGACAAGAGAAGGACCAAAGCAGGTGGGGACGAAAATAGAAAGAGACACAACCTTACTCTTTACCCCCCACCCTGTGATCTGTGAGAAAGAGAGGCTGAGATGAAGTTGGAGTCACAAAGGAGAATCTGTAGACTGAAGCGGATCTCTCCTGGAAGAATGGGCTTTGGCCATCTGCCTTGCCCCAGCATGCGCGCTTCCCTGGTTGGACATCACCACCTCTGTCCCCTGAGGACCCAGTCTTCTTAGATTTGCACTGGCTACCATGTATCTCTAGATATCTAGTTTCCAACTGTGACTCAAACCCAATCACAAAAGGCAACATGGCTTCGCCTCCAACCCCCAGCTTTAGTTCACACTACCTCCCCGGGGGAAGGGTCTGGGGTGAGGAAAGCAGCTGGCAAGGGCACAGCTCATGTTTCTGAGATCAGGAAGGTCATTCCTTAGGTGTTGCCATTCTGGTCATTTGGTCAACAGGAACCCCTCCAGCTCTCTGAACTCTTGCCTCACCCCTGGTCAACTTTCACAGGATTTTCCATTCCTTGTCTTAAATAGATCATGAACAGCTGCTCTTGTCATTTTACTCTACATGTGGCTTAACCCTTTGCCAAGTCTCATTCTTATTGTTACTTTAGACTCTGTGAGAAACCGCAGAGGGTGGTATATAGGAACACAGAGTCTACCTCACAACTAGCCAGGTTCAATTCCTAATTCTGGCTCCCATTAGCTGTGTGACTTTGTGCAAATAATTTAAACTCTCTGTGCTATTATCTCATTTGTAACATGAAGAAATAACAAGATTTTAAGGACGTTTAAATGAGCCCATTGTACAAAATCATTAAAGCAACACTCTGCACACCAGAAGTGTTACAGAAGTGTTAGCAACTATTATGGGCTGTCAGTGTTTACAAGTCTTTCCAAAAATCCCAGCACTGCCCAGGTACAGCACAGGCAGGAGGTCTAATATTGTAGGTTCTTTTGTTCTGGCCCAGTAGAAGCTAAACACAAAATACTAAAGACTAGATTTCACTTAAAGAGACAGAATTTTTGTTTTACAAGGTTTACCAATATGAGTTCAGGTGTATATTTTGATTTTCCTGTAAGACTTGACTAATAATGAAATAAACCTACAGGATGCTTATATCCAATACCTCAAGTCGTGAATTGAAAGGATGTGGTTGATATTTCCTTCACTTCCTTCACTTAGCACCCCCAAAGTCAGCTCCAAATCTCAGTTTCCAAGAACTTCTTAGGTTCTACAGAGCTTGCTCAGAAATAGAGGGGGGTGGTCAGAAAGAGATGGAGATAATGATATTTGGGAATAAAGCTGACATGGAGCAATTTTTGCCTTCTATTTGTGGTTCCATAATGCCCTCACCTCCAAAAACTTCATGTGGCAACAAGCACAGCAGGAGTCACAGCTGCAGTGAAGAATATTGTGCTAAACCATGAGCATTATTGTGTTCCCAGTAAGACCCTGCACCCACAGAATATTGCCCACTGATTTCCTCCTCACCCAACCCCCTTTACTGCTGGTTGTAGTTATCTGACTCTCATATTTGTCCTAAACACATAAATAAACAGGCCAAATAAAAGATTCAAAATCTAGCCAGGCTCGGTGGCTCAGCCTGTAATCCCGCGCCTTTGGGAGGCTGAGGTAAGTGAATTGCCTGAGCCCGCGGGTTCGAGACCCGCCTGGGCAGGCGAGACCTCATCTCTACAATAAAATAAAAATAATTAGCCGGGCGTGGTAGTGCGCGCCTGTAATTCCAGCTACTTGGAAAGCTGAGGTGGAAGGATCGCCGGAGCCCAGCAGGTCGAGGCTGCGGTGACCGGGAGCGGCCACTGCGCTCCAGTCTGGGCGACAGAGTGACACTCCAACTCAAAAAAAAAAAAAAAAAGATTCAAAACTATAGGCATATTCTCAACTACATCATTTCCTGTATTAAAAAGTTAAATATTTTTATTTGAATATTTTCAAAGGTATGATTTTTTGGTTTCAAGTAATGGGAAAAGGGGAGAAACATGATAAAATAAATCATCTTTATGTATGATTCTTTTGACTGTATGTATTAAAAAATAAGATTTCTCAACTTTATTCCATGGTAGGACAGAATATAAACCCATTCAGATAAAATAGAATAGTTTTTGTGTGTGTGACCCACATCTTGTGTGTTGTGAACGTTCAAGGATCAAGTATCAAAAATTTAATTGTGTATATAATTTGAACAGTAAATATATAATTTGTTTAATTTCCTCTAGCTTTTTCTCTTTTAGTTATGAAAATTTCAAACAGAAAGATTGAAGAATTGTGTACCCATCACCTAGATTCTACAGTTGATCAATTTATTATATTTTATAGAAAATATTTACCCAAATGTTTATCCTTTCATTCAGTCTATGTTCCTTTTTAATGCATTTTAAAGCAAATTGCAGACATGAGTACACATCACCCTTACGAGTACAATTAATGAGGTCAGAATATTTGTTTACATTTAGGATGACAACATATTTTGATATGTACAAATCTTAAGAAATCAATTTTAACAAAAGGATGCACTCATGGTACTCAGGACACTATCAAAACACAAAAAGTATCCATCAACTCAGAAAATACTCTCATGTTCTTCTTAGTTAATTCACAGCACCCACTGCTCTTATTTTTCTTAACAATACATTGATTTTGCCTGCTCTCAAAACTGATGCAAATGTAGTTGAATTGTATGTGCTATTTTGTGTTTGATTATTTTTCCTCAGCATTTTTTTGAGGTTTCTCTTTGTTGCAGCACATACCAGTGTTTTATTCTTTTTTTATTGCTGAGTAGTGTTCTATTGTATACCAAATTTGTGCACCTTGGCTGTGTCCAGGTGTTTGCTGTTGTGAACAAGAGCTTAGTTGGAAACATGAGCTACATCTAAAGATTTGCAGAGCTGGACCAAGAAAAAGGAGTGGGTTTTGGCTGCCAATATTCTTTGTTCTCTAATTTTAGTGATTTTGAGAAATTGGGTGATGAAAAAAATCCTGTGTAATTTAGATAGAGAGAATTCAGCATGTCTGAAATTTGTGCCGTTTGTGAAAGTGAGGTTTTGTTGCCAAATTTTTTCAGATTTTCTTCCTGATAATAAAATAGATGATCCTCTAAGGAATGGAATATGTTGGTATCCTGTTTAAGAAATCATGGTGTTCTTCTTATGTTTCACTTTCTAAAAACTTCCTTGCTTTACCATTAATATTTATATTGGAATGCCTTCAATAGTTGAATTTTTGTATGGTTTTAAATATGGATTAATAAGTATTTTTCTATGTTGAGCTAGGATTATTTATTTATTTATTTATTTTGAGTTGGAGTCTCACTCTGTCACCCAGGCTGGAGTGCAGTGGCCGCTCCCGGCCACCA
>NW_007232113.1:246146-263126 GCF_000164805.1 Carlito syrichta | reverse complement strand
CAGGCAGGTCTCAAACCCGCGGGCTCAGTCAATCCACTCACCTCAGCCTCCCAAAGGCGCGGGATTACAGGCTGAGCCACCGAGCCCGGCTGAGCTAGGATAATTTTTGAAAGTGCAATTATGGCCCCACTGCTTTATGGTATAATCATGTCATAACTCAGGTGGTCATATGTGTGTGTGGACCTGTGTCTACATTCTATATTTTGTTCCATTAATCTATTTATCTTTTACCAATAATGCAGTTCATATAGTATTACATTGAACTTTGATATCTGGTTGTATAAGTCTTTCAACTCTGTTTTTTTTCTTTAAATAGCATTAACTCTTCTTTGACCTTTACATATCTGTACACATTTTAGAATCAGCTTACCAATTTCTGAAAAAAACTGCCAGAGGTTTGATTATAATTGCACTGAATTTGTAGTCAATAAGAGGTAAATTGACATCTTTATAATATTGATTATTTTAATCTCTGACCATGGCATGTTTTTCCATTTATTTATTTCTTTAGAGCTTTATTAAGAGGTTTTACACATTTTGGGGGGGAATCATTCCTAGGTATTTGATTTTTTGATGCTATTGTATATTGCTTTACTATTTAATTGGACTATATTTACTGGTATCTGGTTATATTTACTCTAGGTCAGTGTGTTTGTGTCTTATATCTTCCTGTAAGCACTGTTTCTCCTTAAATTTTTGGCTAGGTTGTTTTGTAAATATAGCTACCATGCCAATACATTTCACAAAAGTTATGAATATGAAGTGAATCAGGCTTTTTTTAATTTTGAAGTGCTGAAAACTCTGCTCATCCTGGGTGGGAACCTAAAATTTGTTTTTAATCTGTGTATTTTTTACCTGAGTAATTAATCACTTGTATTTATGTAATGAAAGTTATATGTAGGCTTCAGTTGATATGTTTATTCTCTTCTTTCTTGACTACTTTAAAATTAATCAAATATTTTAGTCATTCATTTTTTACTTTATAAGATTCCTATTTAATGTTATTTTATTATTCTTATGTCTATCCAGTAAATTACGACATGCTTTTTAAATAAAGTTTAGTTTGAGTTACTACATTTGTCATATTTTCAATAAAGAAACATGGACTACTTCAATTCCACTGCCTTTTGCATTGCTGTTGTACTACAGTTTAATTCTGCTTATATTGTGAGTCCTATATAACTTTAGTATCATTATTCCATACACCAATATTAATTTGTGTTTATGTTTACCAACATATTTAGCTTTACTTTCGTTCTTCATACTTTCCAGCATTTCCAGTGTTTCTCTTAGGGATTATTCTGATTAAAGACTGTGTTAGTCAGTTTGGGTTTTTGTAACAATAGGGTACAGACTGGAAGGCTTATAAGCAACAAAAATATATTTCTCACAGTTCCAGAGCCTGTGATGTCTAAGATCAGGGTGCCAGTATAGTTTCTTCTGGCAAGGAATCTCTTCTGGGCTGCAAATAGCCATCTTCTTATGTGTCCCCACATGGTGAAAAGAGAGCTGCTAGCTTTTTAGTCTCATTAGAACACTAATGCCATTCATGAGGATTCCAACCTCATGACCTAATGAATTCCTGGAGGCATCACCACCAAATGTCATCACACCAGGCCTAGGGTTTTGACATACAAACTTGGAGGGAGACACATTCACTCCAATGCCTTCTGCTCCTGCCCCCCTCAAATTCATATCATTCTCACATGAAATGTATATTCATTTCATTCCAACAGTCCCCAAAATCTTGACTCGTTCCAGTATCAACTTTAAAGTCTAAAGTTCAAAGTCTCACCTAAAGATCACTTAAGTCAGATACAGGTAAAACATAAGGTATGATTCATCTTGGGTCAAAATTACTCTTCAGTTGTGAACTTGTACAATTCAAAAGTTAGATCGTTTCAAAATACAAACATCAGACAAGTATTGAATAGTTATTCCCATTTCAAAAGGGAGTATAGGAAATAATAAAGGGGTAAATGGGTCTAAATCAAGTCCAAAACCTAGCAAGTTAAGCTCCTTAAAATCTCAAGGCTCCATAATAATTCTCTTTGGCTTGATGCTTTGCCCTCCAAGACCACTGAAAGGCAATCCTGTCCAAGAATTCAACTTGGTAGGGGTAAAACCCCATGACTTTGGCAAGTCCTTCCTCCTATATGACTTTGGGTGGAGGTCATCTGGCCTGTTGAAAGCAGAGTGATGTCCTTCACTCTTGAAACTGAGTAAATAGTCCTAATGATCTCTGAATCACCGTTAGGGTCTTTCTTCCCTTATCTTGAAGAATAGAACACATTTCCAGCAGAAAAAGTGCTATGGTCTCATTCTGTAAAAATCTTAGAAGTCAGACATTACAGAATTTCTTCCTATCTCCTTCCTAAAGATGGTAATAAATGAAGGAAGTTTAAACTGTCATTATTTTTTGTTGTGGTAGCTGATTAAGTTAATGGTTGAGATCCAGATTGATCTCCTTGTCAAGTGGTCAATTGACCACACGTTTAGTGTTATCTTTCAAATGTTTTCTCATTTTTGCAATATAGATAGCTTGATAATTTTCCAAATATTTAAGCTTTAGTTTCATTTTGTTTAATAATTTCATCTTCATGTCATTTATCTTTTTGCATTTTATTGTAAGCAGTCAGAAGATACCAAGTCATTCCATCAACACCAACACTTACTTAAAAATTTCTACCACAAAATATTCAATATCATCACTCACAAGTTCTACTTTCCACAAAACATTGGAACATGAACACAATTCAGCAAAGTTCTTTGTCAGTTAACAAGGATCAATTTTACTTCAATGTCTAGTGTCCTCACATGGTGAAAAGAGAGTTAGTTAGCTCTTTGGCCTCTTCTTGTGAGAGCACTAAATTCATTCATGAGGGCGCCACATTCCTAATCTAATAATATCCTAGAGAAACCACTTTCAAATATCATTGCATTGGGATTAAGGCTTCAACATATGAAATATGGTGGAGGGGGCAAAAACATATGTTTCATTGAAAAGTCTTTTTGATTATTATTTTAATGCTTGTATGCTTATAATATTTCTCTGAAAACTTACTTATTTTACCTTGATCTTAAAGGATATTTCTACTGAAGATAGAAATCTCGTCAGCCCTTATTTTTTGTTACTTTAGAAGAGACATTCTCCTGCTTTCTGTATTTTTTTTTTTTCTGTTTAGAAAGACATCGGTTTTATTGCTGCTCCTTTAAATATAATGGGTCTAGTTTGTTTTTCTGACTTCTCATTGAATTTGATATACAGTACTTTTTCAAGTGTATCATAGGTCTGGCATTTTTGTATTTATCTGGTTTGATTTTCACTGGACTTTTAAATTTGTTGATTGATATCTTCATCGATGTTGGAAAATTCTCAGGCATTATTTCTTTAAATACTCCTTTGGCCTCATTTCTCTCTCTTTCTTCCACTTTGCAGATTCTAGTTCCAAATACATTCAATATTTTTGTTTCCTAGATGTCACAAATATAGACTTTAAATCATTTACCTCTGTAATTATTTTCATATAATTGCTATTGGATTTTCTATGTGTTATTCAATTACTCAAGCTGTTATGTTATATATGGAGTTCTCAATTTTAGCTATTATATTTTTATTTCTCTATTTTATTTAAATATTTTACACTATTAATATTTTGAATCTTTTCATTTTATCATCTTTTTATATTTTTTTATTTTTGTAAAGATATTTAAATTAGAAATGATAATATCAGCTTACTAAGATCCTCAGCATTCATAGATAAATTATTTTCCTAGTTAAAAATAATATAGTGTCCCAGAAAGTGTGAATTTACAGTGTCAATCACTTAAAAAATTGAGCCATAAAGTACAATGCTCAATAATACTTAAAATAATTTTATGGGACAATAACATTTTACACTCCATTTTCATAGAAATGCCAGTGAATGATATTTGAGACAATTATGGCCAGAATTGAAACTATAGCATATGCATAGATGGCAAGAGCAATATGCTTAAGTCATTTTTTCCTTAAGTCATTTTTAGTGTTCACAAAAATAATACACAAATGGTTAATTTACAATATGTCAATTTTTTTCCAAGTTGACTAATAAAAATGACCTTTATGAAATGTGATCTCGTGCTTGGGGAAAATGATGAACTAACATCATCTTGAAGAGAGATAAGATTGACTGTGGGCAGGAAGAATGCTCTCATCGCAAACACAAAACTGTGCAGACCCCAGTCTGAACCATAATCTCTTCCCCTTTATCCACACATTCCATCTCATGTGTCTGCTCCCAAACGTTTTACTCAGTAGCCAAATATGAACAATGAAACCTGATTATCGCTGTGCACTAACAAATCACTTTAAAAACTCCTGGCCCTTGTTTTACATATTCTGGCTTGTAGCAGTGTGAATAACATAGCATGTGCTCAGCAGCTGTGTCCATCCTGAAGCCAGAAAATGCTTCTAGGAATGAGCACAGAGGATGAAGAGAGTCTAACAGGACATAGCTTACACTGTATGTTCAGAAACACTTTTCATAAGGTTCAGCTCTTTTGTTCATGAGAAAGCACTAGTGCTTCTTTATAGTTCTCAGCCATTACCTTGCTTCTTAGGTAATTTCATATTTCTTGAATTGTTTAAAATCACTGATAATCACAGTATTTTTATACACACCACTGGCACCTTCATCAGGGATCGCCTTAATCCATTTCAAAGCCCAGTGACTATAGTGCATGTCGACAGGGAAACAGGTGGTAACAGTGAGTAAATGTTGAGCCATATTTTGTTCTATCTCCATAGCAACAGGATAGAAAATGGTCTATTAGGATGCATTGGTTCCAGCAAGGAGGGAAAAAGGCAAGGAGACGCTCCCTCCTCCTTTCCATGTATTCTTAGCCTCATTTATTACAATTTGCTTCAAGAAAAAAATAACAAAACAAGGTGCAACTATTAATTTATCAAACAAAATCATGTAAGCTCTATGAAGATACCCCAAGATCAGTGTATTTTCTTCTTATCTCCCTCTCATATGGCAATAGCTGTATTATCGACACCAGTTTTTGACTCCCATTTTCTTATTAGATTTTATTGTGCCATCCAATGCTTCTGTGACATGATTTGAAATGTGAGCAGAAATTATGAATGCCACACCCAAGCATAAGCCTAATAGCTATCACCTGCATCAGTTTCTGCTATCATGAGAACCGGGTGTCTTACAACCTGGATCCCAGAGTCAAAAAAGACACATGAAGCCAGGTTCGGTGGCTCAGCCTGTAATCCCGTGCCTTTGGGAGGCTGAGGTGAGTGGATTGCCTGAGCCTGCGGGTTCGAGACCTGCCTGGGCAACTTGGCAAGCCCTCATTTCTACAAGAAATCGAAATATTAGCCGGACGTAGTAGCGCACGCCTGTAGTTCCATCTACCTGGAAGGCTGAGGTGGAAGGATCGCCAGAGCCCAGCAGGTCGAGGCTGCAGTGGCTGGGAGCGTGCCACTACCCTCCAGCCTGGGTGACAGAGTGAGACTCCAACTCAAAAAAAAAAGACACATGAACTGCAATTGTCAGGGCTCAGTGGCTCAGCCTGTAATCCCAGCACTTTGGGAGGCCTAGTCGAGTGAGGTTGCCTGAGCCCACGGGTTCGAAACCAGCCTGGGCAACTTGGCAAGACCTCATCTCTACAATAAAAAATGAAAAAATAAAAAAAAATTTGCTGGGCGTGGTATAATGCGCCTGTAGTTCAGCCACTTGGAAGACTGAGGCGAAAGGATCAGCGAGCCCAGCAGGCCCTCGCTGGGGTGGTTGTGAGCGTGCCATTGCACTCCAGCCTGGGTGACAGAGTGAGACTCTGACTCACAAAAAAAAGAACTACAATTGAATGTGCTCCAGACCCACAGTCAACATGTATGTAATCAATAAATTATTGTTTGTTATTATGAGTACCTGAGATCTGGGGGCCATTTCTTACATAGCAATAGTCTAGTGAAAGCTTGAAATCTAGTGAATAAAGAAATCAGTTCCGGTTATGAGGTGACCCAAGAACAAAAAAGACTAAAATATTCACCTCAGGTCCAGATCATAGGCAGTTGCAAAGTTCTTATTTATTGATGGAAAATTGACTGATCCATGTTTTCTTTGATAAAGCAGTTACTAAAATGGTTGGTGTGATAAGTTGGAATGACCTCATGGATTTAGATATCGGAGATTCAGAAACTGAAGGTAAATATCACATTTTAGCTGCTATCAGTTACTTTAGAGAAGGCATTACAAGAAAGATATAATTTCATAAAGTAAGTTGTGGCTATGACAGCAAGGTTGAAAAATTGAGTTATTAATTCTCCCCAAATAATGAAAGATAAAATTGAGGAACAAGAACCAAAACTCATTGTATGGTAAAACCTACCTCCTGCTCTTTGTTACAACGTCCAGATTGATTAAAGGGCATCTAGTCAATACTCTTAGTTGAACAAAATGTCTCAGGAAACAAACAGACTCAAGATTTGACTCTCTTGGATACCTAATTACCTCAAGTTACTTCAACTTATATTACTTCAAGCTACAAATGAAAGATGTCTAGAAAAGAATAGTGGGTATGACTATTGACACTTTGGAGTAAATAAGTAAGCATAATAAAAGCTTACTAGGCTTTGGGAGAATTGCACTGTCAAAGTAGCCCATAGCTGCTTAAGAACTAAAATGGTCTTCGGGCCAACAATAGTCTTTTTTACTCCTCAAAGAGAAAACACTATTTAATGTCCTAGTCCAGTGTGGCCAAGTAGTATGATGGAGATTGACGAAAATCTCAGTGGTGGAGCCAAGAATCACAAAGGAGAGTTGCCTGAAAACCTACTCCAAAGGAGGAGATACTGGGACTGTTGAAGCAGGATTGTCTACCACCTAGCTGGAGGGTCTCACAATGTCTGTCCAAGGGAATTTCAGAATTCCTGTAAAGTGATGAAAGCTGAGGGCTTCCCACCTTTCCCTTTCTGGATGAGAGCATTTGTTGATATTGTCTTGCCCAAATATTGTGTGTTAATTGTGTCAGTGGTGGCCAGCTTATCTTTTAAATATTTAGATAAGGAGGAACCAGTATAGTCTAATTAAAGTGCTATTATAAGATCCAGGACTTGAAGTCTGGTGGTGTTAGATGACACTTTGGGGATTTCACTTTGAGAAGGAACTGGATTTTGCATGTGTAAGGGAATAAAGTAATATTTGTAACCAAGATTGGATTATGGGTGTTTCCATTGTTTTCAGTTGTTTTCCCTCACTCCTCTGTATAAAGGATATACCCTGTGTCCCATAAAGGATACACTCTGTGTCCCATAGACATTGTGTTTGGCCACAGGATTGGCTTTGGAATGTGATTTGAAGTGGTGAATACCACAACTGAGTAGGTACCCGAAGATACATCCAAGGACTTGTGATTCCTTTTCCTTCTGCTATAAGAATGTGATGTGTTTTCCACCTAGATCCCAGATGACATGTAAAGTGAAGCTGTAGCTGAGCACTGTTATTATGTACATGAACAAGAAATAAATGTGTGTGATTTCAAATCAATGAAATTTGGGAGATCTTTAATACTGCAGTATAATTTATTAAAATCTGCCTAACATATCTGTCATATACTGCATTTCTTCAGGGAATCATCACCAGCTTTGTTTTCAGGAAGAAAAATCTGAGAAAAACTGAGTTATTTTTAAAATTTTTGAGCATTTAAGAAAATTAATTCCTCATTTTATCGTATAGCCCAAATTTCAGACATCCTTGCTTCTTTTTGTCCAAGTAACACAAGTGGAAAAATTCATTGGTAAGAAATCCTGTGTGATTTGACCTCTGAGAGGGTCAAAACTGCATGGGATATTAGAGCCAGAGAGGAATGAAATCAAAATGTAAACATTAAGGGCCTGGTAGGATGTGGAGTCTTAGCAAGATAGGGAGGCATAAGGAGAGGACAGCAGCCACTATTAGTGACTGGTTACACATTGTCAATGTGTTGAGTCAGTGCTTTAAGGGTAATGGAAACCAGTATTTTACTCTTGTAGAATAGTCTTTAACACAGTCCTCCTCAATCCTGTGCTAGACACTGTCCTTAGACATTCCAATCACCTTGTTATAATAGGTCTCTAGCACCTTGCACTGCACCATCACAACTACCGCTGAAGTTTTTTTCCCTAAGACCCAAGCATATATCTATTTTCCCTTTTACAACCTTTCTTGTCTGCTTCCATGTTTCGAGGAGAAGATTCAGAAACTTGGGACAATTCAGCCATGCCCATGGTTAGTGTGTGGGCTCAGCAAAGACCATTCCACTTCAATTCTCCAAACACTCTCTCAGGGACTTTCTACTGGTTGCCACCTCAGGAAGAGGAACAAAAAATTAACAGTTTTAACAAATATAATGTGGGCACCAGATTATAAAGAGACTTTCAATTAAACATCTGGATTTTTCGTACATACACTTGACAGCCCATCCCTCTTGGGCATTCAGAAATTCCAAAAATCAGAGGGCTGTAAAGAAGGCTACTTTCAGAAGAAATCTAAATAATTCATGCAGATTCTTTGCCTTCAAGAAGAAGAAGATAACTCCTTAATTGTTGACTGCACACAGTAACTTTCTGTCAATAACTACAGTATGGAAAGGGGGGAAAAGGCATTTTACAGTGGAGAAATCTGACAAGAATTACCTCAGTCTGGTGATTGAAGTTCATATCAACAGTGATAAGTCATGATAATGGCATGTACTCTTGATATGACATGAGGATAACAACACTTTACCTCCATGGTCTTCCCATACTAACCCCTTAAATTCCAATCTTATCTTAAGGAAACCAGAAATTAAATTCTAACGGAAATGCATTCTTCAAAATGCCTGACCAAGATGCTCCGAAACTATCAGGGTCATCAAAAACAGAGACATTCTCACAGTCAAAATGTATCTAAGGAAATATGAAAAATAAATGCACTATGGTAACCTCGATGGAATCATGAAAAAAAGAAAAAGAAAAATCAGGACAAAACTTAGGGACTATCAATAAAGTATGAACTTTAGTTGACAGTAATACATTGATATTGGCCCATACATTGTAACAAATGTATGACACTAATGCAAGAAGTAAATAATGGGGAACACAAATTGTAGGATATGTGGAAACTCTCTGTTATTGAGGTGACTTTTCTTTAATTCTAGATAGTTCTCCACCCCTTTCTTCCATTTAACCAGTCAAGGCAGGCTTAGTACAACAAGGGGTTTTTGGTCCTGGAAGACCCTATGGCTTGAAAAGAAATGTCTTTTTCATCCCTCTACTCCCACTTTCATAAAAAGGCAAAGGCAGGAATAAAACTCTACAGCACACCAAAAAGAATGGGCTGGCATCAGGAAAACCTCTCTCCACCAGGGCAACACTTACTTGCTCTTCTGTCACCTATGCAAACAAATGTCCTATTACAGATGTTCAGAATCATGACTCCGCACTGTTTTTCTGCAAATAATTATGGCACTCAAGACCAATTTCATAGTTGTCCTGTACCGGCCTGACTTGTGCAACTAGCAATCAACACATCATTCCTGTCCCTTTGCCAAAATGTGATTCCAGAAATTTGAAGTAGGAATAATGAGTTGAAGCAAGACCATGCCTGGAGGCTTGATAGCTAGACTTCTTTAGGCATGACTGGCCTGTAAACATTGTAGGTCAGCAAACAGGTGCCCTGGATACAGAAAGTCTCCTGATCCTGTGCAAAATGTGCATTTTCATAGTTTGGAACATTATGAATCCAGTTTCAAACGTTCTGCCTGGGTCTGCCATGAGTCACACACACCATGCCCTGAGCCCCTCATCCCTGCGCCTGCTTAGCAAAAACATGTGGGTAGTTGTAAGCCAGAGTGAGCAATGGATCCAGAAAAGCACAGCTCAGATTTTGTAGATGGGTTTTAGTTCCCCAGAAAAGCTGTCTTCATTCAGTTCTCCTGAAATTTTATCCACACTGGATTTAAAGCAAACTTTATGGAAGTGTAGCTGCCTCAAGTTTCACATCATATTTCCTAGATTATCAAGCTGAATTCTTTTATCCTATGTCCAAGCTTTAGTCTTATACAAACTTCAACTCCTGCAATTATGTTTTGTGTGTCGATGAAGATGTCAGCCAAGACTGAGGGAGACGCTTTCAAGTCATGTTTGGGACTCTGTGAGGATGGGGCAAATGGGAAAGTGTTCCACTAATAAACAGGTTTAAAGATAGAGAGGAATGAACAGGTATGGTCCCACCTTTCCCCCACTGCAGGTCAAGAGGAGGAACAGCTGCAGCCCAGAGAGGCCTCCCTGACCCACACCACACTCTTGTCTCTCCTCGCACGCCTCAGAACCCCCTCCACCAGTCGTCTCCAGCTTTCATCTTAGGAATACAATTGGTGCCTCAACAGGCCTGAGGCCAGCCTTTACCCATAATGTGCTTAACCCAGTCAGAACGTTCTCCTGCATTAGAAAAGTCATACTGATTCTTTCCCTCTAAATCTGCTGCCCTTTACATAGAGAATCTTTCTGGCACTTAGCCATGCTCAATGAAGAATGTGGCTGACATGGTCATCTTTCCCAATTGGGGGATCAAATCTTCTCTTTTTCATTTGAGCTCTTCTAGTTTAATAATTGTCCATTTCTCAGACTCCCTTCTCCTTTTACTTAATGCCATTATCACATGTCTGAGTTTGCTCATTCACTCAACTGTTATTTGTATAAGGCACTCCCATGGTTCACCCATGGAAGAGAACATTGTGTGGATGGATTGGGGCCATTTGCAGGGAACATCACATGCTCTGTATCCACAGTGACGGCTTATCAAGAGCAAGGGCTTATAAGAAGAGAAAGCACTGCCAGCACCCTTGTCTGTTCTGTGCCAAGAGCCATCATGTTCCTGCTTCTCCTCCAATCTTACTCTCGTGCACTCTGCGTCTAAGAGAAAGATGCAGTGCCAAGAAAGACTTCCAAAGAATATTTACACTCCAGAAGGGCACCTTCTGGTCCAGTGCTGCTACATCCCACAGCAAGCAAGACCCTCTTCTCTAAGACAAGCTCCAAGTAAACATTTGGGTACATATAACATGGTCTCATGAAACGTGTCTCAAGTGTCACATTTAGCAAGGGGTATCGGGATGAAGTTTAGGAATGGGGCTGACGGTGAGAAGAGCTGAAGATTTCCCTCTCTCTCTGTTTTTATCTTCAATCAGTTTTTTTTCCTTACCCCATAAGATTTTTAAGTACCACTTATTAAATTACAGTAACTACACATATATTTTGAATCACAGTTCACAAAATATTTGGGGTTAATTTTATCCTCAAATTAAAGCCACTATGTTCTATACCAAAGTATATTATTTCACCATTATATTGTTTTTCTGGAATGAGAGGGTTATTTGTGGGAAGCCTTGTTTAGGATTATTTCTTTGGTGACATTTCCCATGTTACATTAACAGCCATCAGCTCAGAAGGAAGGAGGACAGGCAAAATTGGCAAGCAACTTGGCACGGCCACTCTGAATTCTCTGAATTGCAGAAGATACATACATGCAAATGCAGACAATGAGGGAAAGAAGACCCCCTCAGTACAGCAAGATTAGAGGACTACCATTCACCAAGACTCCTGGACAAACTGCTGATTGTTTCCTCCTGCATCGCAATGTACAGGTTGAGTCCTGCCGGCTTGGTTTTCACGAAGATGAGCTAGACAACCCAAGGGTTTGAATCTCAATGTTAATTTCTTTCTTTTTTTTTTTTCTTTTTTCTTTTTTTTTCAGTTGGAGTCTCATCTCATCGCCCAGGGTGGAGTGCAGTGGCACACTCATGGCCACTCCAGTGCTGATGCGCTGGTCTTAGGTAATCCTTTCGCCTCAGCCTTCCTAGTAGCCAGAACTACAGGCGCATGCTACCACATCCAGCTAATTTGTTTTATTTATTGTAGAGATGGAGTCTTGCCAAGTTGCCCAGGTTGTTCTCGAACCCACGGACTCAGGCAATCCCCTCACCTCGGCCTCCCAAAGTGCTGGGATTATGGGCTTGAGCCACAGCACCCGACCAATGTTAATTTCTATCTCTCCTTTAAGTAAAAGTATAAATTTTATCTGGTAGATATACAAATCTTGAATATACAGCCTGATAAAATTTTACCAAGTCTACACACACATACAATCACTCATGTCAACCAAGATGTAATTTCTGTGCTTAGTGAGTGACCTTCTAAAGTTAACCACTATTCTTTTTTTTTTTTGAGTTGGAGTCTCACACCGTCACCTAGACTGGAGTGCAGTGGCCGCTCCCGGCCACCGCAGCCTTGCCTGTGGGGCTCCTGCGATCCTTCTGCTTCAGCCTTCCAAGTAGTTGGAACTACAGGCCCAAGCTCTCATGCCCGGCTGATTTTTTGATTTATTGTGGAGATAAGGTCTTGCCAAGTTGCCCAGGTGGGTCACGAACCCATGGGCTCAGGCAATCCACTCACCTCGGCCTCCCAAAGCGGTGGGATTATAGGCTGAGCCACTGAGCCCGGCGTTAACCATTATTCTGACATTATCACTATAAATTTTCCTTGAATATCTCTGAGTTTTTCATCAATGGGATCATACAGTATGTTGTCCTTTCCAATCACTTTTGTGTCCATGAGATTAATCTACAGTATAATATGTATTTTTAGTTTCTTTTAAAAATATTTATTGCTGTGTAGTATTTCATTGTGTGACCATGACACAATGTTTTGTCGTGTTATACAGCTGATGAGCAGTCGAACCATTTTCAATTTTTTAAGCTATTATAAATGAAGTTATAACATTGTAAATAAATTTTGGTGAACACAAGCTATTGCTTCTCTTGGGTCATACTCAGGAAGGAATTTGTTAAGTCATAGTGTATACTTACATTTTGTTTTACTCAATACAACCAATATCTCAGAATGGTTGTACCACTTTTCAATCCCACCAGCAGTATATGAGAACCCAATTTGCTTCATAACTGGCAGTGTCAATACTTTTAAGTTTAGTTATTCATTAGGGTATATATCAATACCTTGTTGCCTTATTTTATATCTCTCTGATGACTAATAGTATTGAGAACATTCTCATATGTTTGTTGAACATTTTATCATGATCATTTTGAGGTTTCTGATCAAGTCCTTTGTTTATTTTAAATGTAGTTGTCTGCCACTTTATTATTATCTAAAGTTTTGGCTACAAGTCCTTTGTGGGATATAAAGTTCTTAATTTTAATTGTCAATATTATCAATTAAAAAATAATTTCTGCTTTAAAATAGATTTAATGAATACTTTTATACTCCAAGTTGTAACATTTCTCTCCTGTTTTTAATTTTTTTTTTTGAGAATTAATTGTTTTAGCTTTCATATTTTAGGTCCTTAGGCCAGCCACTGTGGTTTATTTATCCTATGAAGTGTGAGCTGGAGGAAGCATGGGTAAATTATCTCTTGCCTCTTACGGGTTGATGTCTGTCAAAGACTTTACTACTTCTACTCATTTGCCAGGCAAAGATTCTTGAATTGGAAGCAGAAATAAGGCATAAAATAAACCAAAATATATCTCTCCAGGAACTCCACCAGATTCTCAAAGTGAGTATTTCAGAAAGATCCACAGTTGGCCCTGTAAAGGGATGACGAATGCAACCATTGTGATACATAAGCAGTCATCCCAACGGGATGTTCTACTCTCCAGGGGAAAGGGCATTTCCAAAGCACTTCTCTGAAACCCTGCCCCAGGCTGGGATAAAATTCTACTCTCCATATCAAGCCCTCCAACTTTTCTGTTCCACCTAAAGAAAAAGTAACAAAACAAAGGAAAACAAAAATCATAGGAAATGTGGGATTCAATAAAATAGATTCAGATTGCTTTGACCAGGGAAGTAATAGAAATCGGATAGAGAAAAAAAATTATACTACAAGAAAAGTGACATAAGCACTTTATGAAGGTCACAGCTTTAAGATGAAGGCTATACTAAAAGCTGAGTTTTACAGAGAAAATTGTAGAATGCTTCTTCCTTCTTCAGATCTTATGATTGTGCCAAGGCAGCCTCAGGATAAAAACAAAAATTACAACTGAAACAACCTCAAAGTACAAACTAATTTTATGGATTAAGACATAAAAAATTGCCAAACTGAAAGAGCAAACAAAAACAAGGCCACTACAATTTTTAAAGCCTCTGGTATGTATACAACAAACACTAAACAAGTAATAACACCTGGACAGATTTAACACGATTTCTCACATTTAAATCATAGTTACTTCAGTTCTTATTAGTTGATACGACATGTGCAGCTGTCAATGAAAAATATGTTCTTACCCAAACACATTCAGAATAAAGACTGCATAAACAATACAATTATCAGAAACAGATTCTGATATGACACAGATGTTAGAATTATCAGACAAGAAACATAAGGTGGCTATGAATAATATGTTAAGGAAGCTAATGGAAAAATAGACCACTTTCAAGAATAGATAGGTAATGTAGGCAGAGATGAAAACTAGGAAAGGAATCAAAAGAAAATTCTAGAAATACCAAACATAGCCCCAGGAATTGAAAAAAAATAAGACAATCTTTTGACTTAGCTTAGGATCAGTGAACTGGAAGATAAGTCAATAGAAATCTTACAATTAGACACGGAGTTGGCAAATATTTTTGCCAGTCTGTGGGCTATCTCCCTGCTCTCTTGATGGTTTCTTTGGCTTTGCATAAGCTTGTCAGTTTGATGAGGTCCCACTTGTCTATCTTATCTTTTATGGCCTGGGCATTTCAGGTTTTGCTCAGGAATTGGTTGCCAGTTCCAAATTCCATAAGGGTGTCTCCTGCATTTTCTAAGGTTCTTATAGTTTGAGACTTTATGTTTAGTTCTCTGATCCATTTGTAGTTAATTTTTGTGTATGGGGATAGATAGGGGTCCTGTTTCAATCTTCTGCATGTGGTCAGCCAGTTTTCCCAGCACCATTTACTGAATAGGTTCTCGTCTCCCCAATGGTTGGTGGTGGAGGCTTTGTCAAAGATGAGTTGGTTGAGAAATTGAGGTTTAGCTTCTAGAATCTCAATTCTATTCCATTGGTCTATATGCCTGTTCTTGTACCAATACCAGGCTGTTTTGATTATTGTAGCTTTATAATAAAGTTTAAAGTCTGGGGGTGTAATACTTCTTGCTTCGTTTTGTTGCTGTTGTTTTGTTTTTTGTTTGTTGTTTTTTGCTGAGGATTGTTTTGGCTATTTGGTCATTTATGTTTCCATATGAATTCCTGTATTGTTGTTTCTAGGTCTGAGAAGAATGTTGCTGGTAATTTGATGGGTATTGCGTTAAATCTGTAGATTGTCTTAGGTAGAATGGACATCTTAACAAAGTTGATTCTTCCAATCCATGAGCATGGAAGATTTTTCCACTTGTTTGTGTCATCTTTGATTTCTTTGAGCAGTGTTTTATAGTTTTCATTGTAAAGGTCTTACACATCTCTGGTTAGGAAGATGCCAAGGTATTTCTTTTTTGTTGTCTGAGGCTATTGTGAATGGAATTGTGCTTTTTATTTGGGTTTCTGTTTGTTTATTATTGGTGTATAGAAATGCAATTGTCTTTTGCACATTTATTTTATACCCTGAGAAGTTTCTAAAGTCCTTTATCAGTGAAAAGAGGTTTTTGACAGATTCTCTTGGGTTTTCAGGTTATAGAATCATGTCGACTGCAAAGAGAGATAACTTGACTTCCTCTTTTCCTATTTGGATACCCCTGATCGCCTCCTCTTCTCTGATTGCTCTAGCTAGGACTTCCAAAACTATGTTAAACAGGAGGGGTGAGAGTAAGCATCCTTGTCTTCTTCCAGTTTTCGGGGGAAATGGTTCAAATTTCTGTCTGTTTAGCAGTATACTGGCTGTGGGTTTCTCATAGATGGTTCTTATTATTTTGAGGTATGTTCCATCTATGCCTAGATGTTCGAGGGGTTTTATCAGGAAGGAGTGCTGAATTTTATCAAAAGCTTTTTCTGCATCTAATGATATTATCATGTGGTTTTTGTTTTTACGTCTGTTGATTTATTTAATTACGTTCATAGCTTTATGAATGTTGAACCAGTCTTGCATCCCAGGGATGAAGTCTATTGGTCATGGTGGATGATTTTTCAGGATGTGTTTTTGAATCTGGTTTGCTAGGATCTTTTTGAGAAGTTTGGTATCTATGTTCATCAAGGATATTAGCCTGTAGTTCTCTTTCTGACAAAGGTCTAACATCTATTATCTATAAAGAACTCAAATGTGTTAAAAGGAAAAAAAACCAGCCCCATTACAAAGTGGGCAAAAGATAAGAATAGACAGTTCTCAAAAGAAGACATATGAGTAGCCAACAGATACATGAAAAAAGTATTCAGTCTCACTAGTCATCAAAGAGATGCAAATTAAAACTACACTGAGATACCACCTAACTCAGTCAGGATGGCCATCATCAATAACTCAAAAACTAACAGATGCTGGAGAGGATGTGCCATAAAGGGAACACTTCTACACTGTTGGTGGGTGTGTAAACTAGTATAGCCTCTGTGGAAATCAGTGTGGCGATTCCTAAAAGTTCTAAAAATCAACCTTCTATGTGGCTCTGCAAACCTCTCTACTGGAAATATACCCGGAAGAACTCAAATCACTCTATACAAAAGATACCTGCACATGTATGTTTATCTCAGGCTTGTTCACAATAGCAAGAACATGGAGCCAACTGTGCTGCCCATCAAAAAAGGACTGGAAAAAAAAATGTGGTACATATACACAATGGAATATTACACAGCCATAAAAAAGAACAAAATCATGAACTTCACAGAAACCTCGATGGAATTAGAGTCTATAATACTGAGTGATCTTTCACAGAAACAGAGAACTGAGTATCACATGTTCTCACTCATAAGTGGACCTTGGACTACTACCATAATACCATAAGAAAATGATTGACAGTGGCGGGAAACTGTGGGGGCATGGTGGGGGGGGGGGGG
>NW_007232113.1:149809-245818 GCF_000164805.1 Carlito syrichta | reverse complement strand
CCGTGGTAGTGCGCGCCTGTAGTTCCAGCTCCCTGGAAGGCTGAGGCAGAAGGATCGCCGGAGCCCAGCAGGTCGAGGCTGCAGTGGCCGTGAGCGGCCATTGCACTCCAGTCTGGGTGACAGAGTGAGATTCCAACTCAAAATAAATAAATAAATATAAAAATAAAAGAAATCTCACAATTAAAATGCAAACAGAATAAAAAGAACAACAACCCCCCAGAGAACAGAATAGAATATTCAAGAACTCTGTGACAATATAAAAAAAGAAAACATGCTTGCAATTTTTAAAAAGAAATAGAAGAAGAAGAAAAAAAGAGAATAAAGCACAAATAAATATTTTAAATAATAGCGGTCAAGAACTTCAAAATCAATGACCAATTCCTCCCACAAAAACCAGATTCAGGAAGTTCAAAATCACCAAGGAAGATGAGTATTTAAAAGATACACATGCATGCAAAAAATGAAACATTTCTATTAAATCTTCAGAATATCAAAGACAGAATCTTAAAATAAGCCAGAGAGAAAAACATCTTTAAAACTACAAGAATAAGATTTTCAATGGAAAATAACTCAAAATATGGTTACTTGGAAAACTAGCTAGGCTAACTAATTACAAAGAGGAGGAAGAAACAAATAATCAAAAATAAAAATCAACATCTCTTATAGTATCCTTAACAAAATATTATCCAGCAATATATAAAATGATAGTATATAACAATCAGGGGAGATTAGTGCCAGGAATACAATACTAGTTCAAATTCTGTAAGGCAGTTTATATAATTCATCATATTAACAATCTAAATAAGAAAAAAAAATAAGAACATATAACTTGAATCAGAAAAATCATTCTAAAAAAGTATCACCTATTCAACTAGAAACTTTCAAAAAACTAGGAATAGAAGAGACATTCCTTAGTCTAACAAAGGGTATATATGTGTGGGAAAATTTAAAGCTAACATAGTGGTGAGAGATTGAATGTTTTCCTCCTGTGATTAGTTACAAGGGCAGGATGTCCTCTTATATCACTCACATTCAACAATGTACTGGAAATTCCAGCTAATGTAATATGAAAGAAAGAAATACTAGGCACGCAGATTAGGAAAAAAGAAGAAGAAAGATATCTTTATTGGAAAATGGCATGATTTTCTATGTAGAAATCTCAAAGGATTTACAACAAAATTCCTGGAACTGACAAACAAATATAACAAGGTTGAAGGACACACTTGCTTTCCTATAAATAAAAAATTCACTATTGGAACTGGAAATAAGAAAAAATACCATTTACAATGCCACCCCAAAATGAAGTACTTATGTATAAATATTTACAGGATCTTTATACAGATAACTGGAAAACACTGATGAAGGAAATCAAGTAAGATTTAACTAAATGGAATGGTAGTCACTATTCATGGGCTGGAAACTTCAGAATTGTTAAAAAGGTGAATTCTTTCCTACTGTACCTATCGACTCAATTAAATCTCAATACAAACTTCAGAATAACATCCTGTAGATATCAGCAAACTAATTTGAAAATTCCTATGAAAACACAAAAGACCAAAATAGCACAATACTGTAGAAGAGCAAAATTAGAGACTCACAATAACAAATTTAAAAATTAACATAAAAATACAATAATCCAAACAGCGTGGAATTAGTGAAAAAACAGACATAGAACAATGTAACAAAATAAGGATTCTGAAAGAAATCCACAAAAATATAGTCAATTGATTCTTGAGAAAAGCACAAAGGCAATCCAGCTGAGGGAGAATAATTGTGTTCAACAAATGGCGGTGCTGGCAAAATTGTACAGCCATATGCCAAAATATAAACTTAGATGAAAGTTTTAAAAATACTTTCACAAAAATAAATCAAAATGTATCATACGTGTAAATTGTGAAACTATAGCAATTAGATAATAATACATAAAATTTAGGCAATTTAGAGATTGATGATAAGTTTTAAATACAGCATCGAAAGCATACTCCATGAAAGAAAAAAATTTATAAATTAAACTTTATTAAAAATTGAAAACTGCCTAGTAAAAAATACTTTAAAAAGAATAAAAAGTTAAGCCATACACTTGCCCAGAAATATTCGACAAACTCATATCAGATAAAGTGTTTATATACAAAATATAAGGCCAGGTGCTATTGTTTGTGCCTGTAATCCCAGCGCTTTGGGAAGCCAAGCTTGGAGGATTACTTGAGGCCAGAAGCTCAAGACCAGCCTGGGTAACATAGCAAGACCTCATTTCTATTTTTTAAAATTAGCTGGGTTGTGGTGGCACACACCTGTGGTCCCAGCTACTCAGGAGGCTGAAGTAGGAGAATCCCTTAAACACAAAATGTTTAATGCTGCAGTAAGCTATAACTGTGCCACTGAATTTCAGTCTGAGGATTGGAGTGATACTCTGCCTCTAAAAAAATTAAAATTAAAATTAAATACTAAAATATAAGCAAAAAAACTCTTAAAATGAACAAAAAGAAAGCAAACACAGTATTCCTGTCTTATTCGTGCTTATCTGCTTGGGATATGTTCCAAGACCCCTAGTGGTTGTCTGAAACTACAGATAGTGCTGAACTCTATATGTACTATGCAAAAAAAAAATTTTTTTTTAACTCAGTCTCTGTAGAGATTCAAAAATTGCCAATGCCGACTATATTTCAAGTCGTCATGGTGGGGTATTGGGAAAAGTTTTAAATTAGCAATAATCGCGCCTCAGATAAACCTCATTGGCTACCATACTGCCACTGTACAAAGCTGCAATATTTTTATAAAGGCCTTTTTCACAATTTCATGGATAAAAAATTTGTTCTTACCATAGATTTTAACAACCTCAGCGTGCAATTGTTAAAATGTCCTTATTAAATCAGAAACAATCACTTTCTCACTTAAATGAAGCACTTTAGGCTTCTTTTTGGTATGTCTGAATTGCCAGCATCTGTACTCTTGAGTTTTGGAGCCACTACTAAGTAAAATAAGGATTACTTGAACACAAATACTACATCAGTGCAATAGTCTCTCTGATAACTAAGATGACAGTTAAGTGACTAAACGGAAGGTTGTATAGATGCATGGAAATGCTAGACAATGTAATTATTCAAGTCCTAAGCGAAAAAGATTGGAACAGTGTGAGATTTCCTCATGCTACTTAGAATGGAGCTCACTTTAAGACTTATGAACTGAATTGCTTATTTCTGGAAAGTTCCATGTAATATGTTTGGACTGTGCAAAGCACAACAATGGATAAAGAAAGACTATTGTAACTCAATTAAAAATAGGCAAAGAAGTATGCAGATGGAAAGTAGGAGTATGAAAAGACTCTCCGTGTCATTTGTCATTAGGGAAGTGCAAATTAAAACAAGATACCACCTTGCTTATTGCAATGGCAAAATTCCAAAAACCTGACAATACCATTCTGATGGTGATGATTCAGAGCAAAAGAGACTTATTCACTGTTGGCGGGGATGCAATATGGCACAGCTACTTCAGAAGACAATTTGGCAGCATCTTACAAAGCTAAACATAGTATTGCCATATGATCCAACAATCGCATTCGTAGGTATTTAACCAACTGTTTTGAAAATTCATGTCCACACATTTTTCTGCATGTGAATAGCAACATATGTTTTGCTCAAACATATGTTTGGAAGCAACCCAAGTTGCCCTTCAACAGGTGACTGGATAAACTGTGGTACATCCACAGAGTGGAATACTATTCAGCAATGGAAATAAATGTTCCCTCATGCCCGGTATAAAAACAAAGGAAGCTTGAATGAATATTGCCAAGTGAAAGAAGCCACTCTGCAAAGAGTACATACTGCACAAATGCAGTATATAACATTCTGGAAAAGACAAACTGATAAAGACTTGGTGGTTGCCCTGAGTTTGGGGACATGGAAGGCTGAACAGGTGAAGCGCAGAGAATTTGTTTTTAGAGCAGTTAAATTATTCTGTATGACAATTTAAATAATAGATGCAAAACGCTTCCCATTTGTCAAACCCCCTAGAATTGTACAACACAATTTTCCCAGTCCCACATCCATAGTCAACAGCAGTATGTGTAAGGAAGACTCTGTCTTGCCCCTTATCTTTTTGTGGTATGAGTGAGATTACTCCTAGAAGAGAGACTGATGGTTAATCCTCATATGCCCACAGTGTCTGCCCCAACTCCTTCCATTTAGTTGCCACCACCTTTATTTCTAAAACTGAAACTCACAGATTCCCCTTAAAGACGCCCATTGTAAACATGCACATCACTTTAGATGTTCAGCGCCCTGTCACGGCCTCCAGGTTCACAGTGCTAGCTACTGGGGATCAGAGGGTTAACGAAGAAGGAGGGTCAATGGGCAGCAAGTGTTCAGATTTCTCCTTACACGCTCAGTCCTTTAATTACACCTTGTGGAACATCCCTTGACCTTTTGTTCTACATCATAGGTCCCAAATGATAAAATGATCAATTTTATTTTGCATCTAAATTTGGGATGCGTTTAGCCCATCTCAGATTCCAGCCTGCCATTTGCGTCAATAACACAATGCACGCAAGAGCTGCGCAATTCTGGTGAGGTGTTTACATCTGCAGCGATGAGTGAGAGATACTTTATTAACAATCATGGCGTCATAGAGAGGAAGGGAGGTGCAGGGGACTAAAGACAGACGCACAGTCTCCTCCCCTCTTCTCCAAACCACCCTCCCGCCAAGTGCCCAGTGCCGGCGCAGTAGCAGAAAAGACCCTGCAGTGCAGCAGGAGGTGTGCGCATGCTCCCAGGGGACCCCTCCCAGGACCCACAGACACAGGTCCCCCTCCCCTCCGCCTCGGCTGCTATAAACACTAGTGACTCATGAAGAGCTTTGTTCTCGAAACACAGCCTTTTACTGATGGGCCTGAAATCATTTTTACTCAAGAATCCTAATTTCAGACATTCAAGCCTTACTATACTGAATAATATAACAAAAGTTTAAAAACCTGCCCTTCCAGCAGACTGTCATCAGCTTTGTCACCAAAAGAACAAAAAAGTAAAACCCGCACATATATGGCACAGGGCAGACCCAAACTGCAACTACTATGACCTCTCTCTGGAAGATCATGTAGAATATCAGCATCCTGTACCAGTCCTGAGCTAGTCACACTTTTGGAGATTAGAAAGGTAATGTGGGCAAAAGGCTTTCTTTGAGCCCAATTTACATTGCTGATATCAGGGCCTCCTAAACCTATTTTTTCTTTATTTTTGTTGTTTGAGCTGTTCTTGAAGTCACCCTTGACTCTATCAAGTTCTTAACTCACCTCTTGTCGAATTCCATCTGCCTTTTAGTTCCACATCTTAAACCATAGATGCTCAGGACTTCAGCCATCCACACCTGAATCCAAGGCCCCCATATTCTATCACAAATGTCCACACCCACAGATGCATTTGAATGGCGAGCAGATGGACAGAAAGGCAATTTATTTGGAGCCACTGAAGGCTGCCTTCAGAGTAACAGAACAAAAAATGGCTGATGAACGGCTGTCAGCCCAAAGGAAAGGATAGCAGGTTAGAAGGGTCGGCAGCACATTAGCTCTCTGTATCTCCCTGCTATTCTCACCCCTGCTTCTGCTGTGACCCTACAGGAGACACAAGCACAATGAAGAACTTGCCAGGCATCAAAGAAGAGAGTGCAAGGCCGGAAGCCCCCTCCTCTCAACGGGAGGGCTCATGACTCGCCCCTCCCTTCCTCCTGCACACTCCCCCTCCCAGCTGTTGGTCCACACATTTTTTTTTGCAGAAACAAAGCTCTCACAGAAACAGAGCATCAAACCAGATTTTCCGAGAATACCTCTAATCTCAATCAGTCTGCTCTGAATCTTATCAAATAGTGAAGATGTCGTGTACAAAATGTACCCCTGCCTGTGAGTGGCAACAGAGTATTGGTTTGGGAGATGTGGGGCAACAAATGTGACTGTCAGAACTGCAGAAATCTTGATTGAGCTACCTGAAGCCTTAATGATTTATTCATTCAGTCTTTCCTGAGACCTGTCTCTTCTGCATACTCTTAATTCCTGTTGTCCAGCCTTGGCTTTCTGTAATTCCCTGTCTGAATCTGGAGGTCCTCCATGTTTTTGTGAAACTTTTAATTCTACATATTAACCAGAGATCCTTTCAGAGCTCTTTGTAGCAAATCAGTAAATTAAGGCAACTTAAGTGAAAGCAATTTAAGTCTGAACAATTATAGAGTATCAAATAGATGATTGGGGCTCTTGAGCCCAGACAGAAGAATAGGCTGCAAGGATTAGAATAGAGAAGTAGCGCAGCCAGCATCTCCCCAGACCCCAGCAACGCCCCTCCCCCAGCCTCTCTATGAATGCGGAAGAGAACACAGGCACAAAGGGGACCCCTTGGTATACAAAGCCCAGTGTGGAGACCCCTTGATGCACAAAGAAGATGTCGCCTTCTCCCTCTTCCCCACACCACGCTCCATGCTGCCTCTCACGTACAACCTCTTCACATACACAGCCTGGACACCACATTCTCTGAAGAGCCTTAATTTTAAGAGTTCTGCAGTAGATTTATTCATGTGAGATGTCTTCTGATTCCCACACAATCATTTTCTCTAAGACTGGAGTGTGAAATGAAGCTATTAGGGAAATAGCAGACATTTATGAAATAGAAGCAATTTTTCCAAATACGCAGTTATCCTGTTTAATTTCTGACACTGTTTCAGCCCTCTGCGCAATCACCACATAGGTTGTCTAATTAAAACCTCATTTTCTTTTCCAATTTTGCATCGTCTGTAACATCTCCTACTTGGGACCAAATTAATCCACCCTGAAGTTCAGCACCTGCAAATATTTGTAGATATCAACCAGAGAAACCCAGTGGGCCATTCATGTGGGGCCACAATCAGGTTTTTCTATAGAAGCACACCACACAATTTCCCTTCACAACTCCAAACTCAGAGGGAGATTTGGAGTTGCGAAGGGAGGGACACACACACACACACACACACACACACACACACACACACACACACACACACCAACATCCTCATCCCCATCCCCACCCCCTCTACTGCAGGGAGTTGAGAGACAAAGGGGTTGCCAGTGCTCCTAGAAGACTCTCCTGAGGCCAGAGGGCCTCCCTTTTGTTCCTCTCCTCTCCTACATTCTCCTTCACAGCCCTTTGACACTAGCTGGCTTTGTCTTCTGAAATAAAGCCTGTGCAAAATGAGCCATTATACCAGATTTCCCTCAGATGTCCTTGATTTTAATCATTTTTGCTTTGCACCTGGCCACAGGGTTGAATGTTAGTGCTGCATCATTCCCAGCACTTTAGGAATAAAAAATGCAACCAGGAGACCAAAGCACACATATGTGAAGCTAAGGCATTGCTACCTGTTTTCTTCTTTCAGTCTTTATGATGTCTTATCACTCTGTCAAATTCTGAACCCACTCATTGTCAAATCCCTACAGCCTTTTTATTCTGTATAAAACATATACAGAGAGAGAGAGAGAGAGAGAGAGAGAGAGAGAGAATGAATGAGAATGAGAGCTAATCTTTCCCTCTACACCCTTCATTGTCTATTCCAAATGCTAAGAACCTACAATTACCAATTACTTGTAGGAAGATTAGTGAGATGACAGAATGAAGTAATTCTAAAGAATTGTCAAGTCTCAAGTAGTAAAACTTAGGCTGGGCTTATCAGTAAAATACCAAAAGTGACTCATCGAATGCAGGGAGCTCAGGGAAAAGGAGAGAAAGACAGTTAGAGATGGGCATGCTCCATCAACTGTCTCTGCTGCTGCAACCCCATACACTCTGCTGAAAACAATCCAGCAAAAACAAGTACATAGAGAAGCACAGGGAGGCTTCTCTATGCACCAGAGATTCTCCTCCATTGCACAGGGACAGTGCTAGTCAATTGCTTCTCTTTGGGGGTTGCCCAAGTCCACCAAAATAAGTATCAACAGCACACAGTTGCCTATGGACAATTCTGCTGTTGAGCAGAATAGAGCCATTAATGTACTGCCATGTTTATGTCTGATTTTCATCCAATAATTGTATATCTCCAAATTCTCAAATCTAAGCATCTCAATTTCCAAACTTTTTCCCATTCATGCTCTCTAGAAACTCAAAGTAAGCAATACCTCGATCCCAATGGAATTCTGATTCTTTGACTATTTTTATCTTGCTTGTCACTCCTTCTTCAGTTTGTCTTGCCTCTCTTTTTGCATGTATATCCATCCCTTGAGCCCAGCATATCCATATATATTCTCTTCCTCCTGTTTACTTTTTATCTTAGCCCTGTGACCCAGACAAATCTGAAGAAAAGTAGTTAATTGTGTGTGTACTTTAAAAAACTAATTCTTTCTATTGTGATAAAATATACATAATATGAAATGTACGATCTTAGCCACTTTTGAGTGTACATTTAATTGGAATTAATCACAATTGTATTGTTATGCGGTTGGTGCATAACATTCAGCAGCTCAAGAACCCCTTTTATCTTGCAAAACTGAAAATATACACCCATTAGACAATAACCCCAATTTCTCCCTCTTCATGGTCTCTAGCAACCACCTTTCAATTTTTTGTCTCCATGACTTTGACTATTCTAAGTACCTCATTTAATAAAGCAGAATGATGTAATATTTGTCTTGCTGTGACTGGTTTATTTCACTTAGTATAATGTCCACAAGTTTCATCAGTATTGCATTATATATAAGTATTTTCTTCCTTTAGAAACCTGAATAATATTCCATTGTATGTATATACCACAGTTGATTTATCTATTCATTTTTCCTTGGGCACTTGAGTTGCTTCCATATTTAAGTGATGGTGAATAATGCAGCTATGAACAAGGGCATACAGATATCTCTTCAAGACCCTGCTTTCAATTCTTTTGGGTATATGCCCAGAACTTGAATTACTGAATCATATGGTGATACCATTTTTTAAATTTTTGATGAAGAGCTTTCTGCAGCAGCTATAACATGTTAGATTCCCAGTAACAATGCAAATGGGTTTCATTTTCTCGACATTTTTTTTGAGTTGGAGTCTCACTCTGTCACCCAGTCTGAAGGGCAGTGTCATGGCACACCTCTCGGCCACCACAGCCTCAACCTGGTGGACTCTGGCGATACTTTCACCTCAGCTTTCCAAGTAGCCAGAACTACAAGTGAGTGCTATTATGTCCAGCTAAGTTTTGATTTACTGTAGAGACAAAGCCCCATCAAGTTGCCCAGGCTGGTCTCCAACCTGCGGACTCAGGCAATCCACTCACCTCGGCCTCCCAAAGTGCTGGGACTACAGGCTGGGCCACCAAGCCTGGTCTTCTCAACATTTCTACTAACACTATTTTCTGTTTATAAATTTTATTTTATTTTGTAGTAGTCTTCCTAATGGTTGATGTAAAGTGGTATTTTATTGAAGTTTTAGTTTGCATTTCCTTGATTAGAGATGTTCAACTATGGTTTTTACTTCACTTTTAAATTATAATCACAGACTTCTGAAGGGATCCTGATAAAGAAAATAATTCTTTACATGCACTCCCATTGTAAAAACTATAAAACTGGTCAGAATATATAAAAAATATTTTTCAGATTTTTTTTATTAAACATATTTTTTATTTTAAAATTCTGGGGTACAGTTAAGGGTTAGTATACAAATATTCATCTTTCAGGCACCCTTGTTGATAAGGGGTGTCTCCCCCATCCCCAGACAAATACTGACTACCACTAATCCTCCACCCTTGCCCTCCCTGCCCCCCCATAGATTCCCACCACTGTTGATCCTTTTCTTATACTATTACAATAGATGTTCAAGGTCCATGTATGAGTGAGAGCATGTGATACTCAGATCTTTGTTGCTGTGAAAGATCACTCAGTATTATAGACTCTAGTTGCATCCAGGTTGCTGCGAAATTCATGATTTTGTTCTTTTTTATAGCTGCGTAGTATTCCATCATGTATATGTACATTTTTTTAATCCAGTCCTCTTTTGATGGACAGCATGGTTGGTTCCAGATTCTTGCTATTGTGAACAGTGCTAAGATAAACATATGTGTGCAGGTATCTTTTAATAGAGTGATTTGAGTTCTTCAGGGTATACTCCCAGTAGGGAGATTGCGGGGTCATATGGGAGATCAATATTTAGAGCTTTTAGGAATCGTCACACTGCTTTCTGACATCATACAACCTGCCTAGGTTGAAACAAGAAGAAATCGAGACCCTAAATAGACCAATAACAATCAAGGAAATTGATTATGTAATAAGAAAAATACCTACAAAAAAAAGCTCTGGACCAGGTGGCTTTCCAGCAGAATTCTATAAGACATTCAAGGAGGAGCTGATACCAATCCTACTGAAAGCATTCCAGGCGATTGAGAAAGATGGAACTCTCCCCAAATCATTTTATGAAGCTAACACCACATTGATACCCAAGCCAGGTAAAAACCCAACAAAGAAAGAGAACTACAGGTCAATATCTTTGATGAATATAGGTGCTAAAATTCTCAACAAGATCCTAGCAAACTGGATTCAACAACACATCTCAAAAATCATCCATCATGACCAAGTAGGCTTCATCCCAGGGACGCAAGCCTGGTTCAACATTCAAATATTAAACAACAATTTTCAATGTACATAAGAAGACTGAAATTATACAAAGTACATTTTCCAATAAAAGTAGTATAAACTGGAAATTAATAACAGAATGATGTCTTGAGATTGACTTCAGTATTGGGATAGTCAACAACAAACTCATGTGTCAAAAAAGAAATAATAAGAAAAAATAAATAAAGTGATGTGGGAAAGAGTTGTAACACCTTTCCCAATTCTCCTTGCCTAGATGCTTCAGAAAAGTAGAAGAATCTGCCAAGCGAGGACCTTCTGCATTCTTCTTGGTGTACACATTCATCAAAGTGTGTAAGATAGACGTTCTTGTCCTTATCACCTCCCGTGGTAGAAAACAAATGTTTCAAATTCCTGTTCCAAATATCTACCAGTACTCTAATAGATAATATACACATCTTTTTTTTAAAATTTTTGGACATTATGGCTTTGTGTTTCTTGCTCTAAATAAATGTAACTTGGCAGTCCAAGTTCTATATCATCCATTTTATAGTGCTTTGATATTTGTATCAACAATTAAACTGTATGCAAAGCACACTCTAGAGTCTCTATTCCTTTCAGGACTCACATATAGTTTCTTGGAATTTATCACCATGGTACTAAGTAATCCACTTGTATCTATGTGTGAGAACTTCCCCCCAAGGAATTTGCCCCACAAGCACCTGTGGTTTTACTCTATCTTGTTGCCAGACAGGACAGTTTTTGTTGGCACTTTGTGCCTCAGAGAGTGCAAGAGTAATAGACAATGATTAACCCGTTCATTCAATGTTGCAGCTTCCTCATGTCCACCCATTCCATGGACCGACTGAACCGAGCCTGCCAAGATATCTGTTAGCTGGTTTCAATTACCTTCCGATCCTGGAGGAAAATTCTTCTGGTGAAAATTAACATGTCTCACTTTAATGTACCCCTTAAATTTCTAAAACAACTTCCAGAGGAAAATGATATATATAGGAATTTCATTGATAGTTCTGTTCTCTACTGCCCATCTGCCTGATCACCTGGCCCAGCCATTGGCGACTGATCATAAATTGGCAAATACCCAAACATTGAGGTTCTTGTTTTTGTTCAATTATTCCATCATTACAAGGAAAAAGCATAAAATTCTGACTGCTGAATTGCTTTGTTCATATTCTCTTCAATCAGAATTTTTTCCATCAGTTGGTCATAGTGTGGCAACCTTCCAAACAGGATGTTGTCCATTCAGCTTGGAACTACCATCTGTAAACCAAGCAGATCTGTGTCGGTCAATTAAGTGCTGTTTATATGACACCATTTGTATTGCAATAAAATCCAACCATCACTCTGGTGACCTATTACCTGGAAGTCTAAATTGGTATAGTATTTTCTATATCACTCCTTTTGTAATGTTTAACCATTTGCATCTTCAACCAGGTAGTATGCAAAATTCTGCTCTGGTCATAGAGGAAAAGAGACCATACACTTATAAATCTGACAATTACCTCCTTGCAGTAATCTGGTCACATGTACCTGTTTAAGTCATTTTCATTGTATTATAGAGATCTTATGTGCATTGTCATACTTGTTAGAATGTTTCTCTAACATTATCCAAGACATAATTAATTGTCAATAGCAAGCCAATAAATAGTTTTAATATATCACTGTGCCTAGAAATTTTCTGGTCTAAAAATCTCAACAATCACTGTTGGGTGAAACCTAAAGATTTTTGCCATAAGTGCTAGACTGTACACTTATGATTTGTAGATATTTTCAAAATTTTATCTGAACGTGAATCATAATAACCCAAAGACATTGATTGAACCACCATTTTCTTTTGCAGTTCATACATAGCTTGCCATGTTTTGAGCTACCATTCAAACATATTCCTCTTTTGGTGTAGTTTTGTAGATAGGAACTAGCAATATTCTTGGATTGGAATATGCATCATCCAATATTCAAAGAACCTGACCAGGTGTGCTTCTTGCTTAATTCTGGCAGTGGGCAGTGACAAGGGTGTACTTTGAATATTTATTCCCTCCAAAAATTATGCCAAGATGTGATCCACAATGTTGGAGGTGGGGCCTAATGGGAAGTGTTTGGCCCATGGGTGTAGATCCCTCATGAAGAGATCAGGGTCCTTTTTTGGGCTGAGTTCTCCCTATGTTAGTTTTCATAAATGCTAATTGTTAGAAAGAGCCTGACACCTCCTCCTTCTCTTTCTCCTGCTTTATCTCTCATCAGGTGATCTCTGCACACACTAGTTCCATTTCCTCCTCTGCCATTAGTAGAGGCAGCCTGAGGCTCTCACCAGATGCAACTGTCCAATCTCGGGCTTTCCTGACATCAGAATCAGAAACATACCCCAAATAAACTTTTTTTAATTAATAAACTGCACAGTCTCAAAGATTCTTTTATTGCAAAACAAAACAAACTAACAGAAATAGCAACGTATTTTTGTTTACTGAGAAATGTCAAATGCGGTCCTTACTCACATTATTCATAAGAATTTAACCATTTGGTCAGGCCCTAGGTTTTCTGCTGGATTCATCCTATGTTAACCATGAAGGCTATCGCTGAGTCTAAGTCAGTTCTAGCTTCTTTGGGTTTTTTTTGTATGTTTTTCTTTGTTTTGTTTGTTGGTTTGTTTGTTTAAGTTGGAGTCTCACTCCGTCGCCCAGGTTGGAGCGCAGTGGCACACTCACAGCCACCCCAGCTTTGACCTGCTGGGCTCTAGCGATCCTTCTGCCTTAACCTTCCAAGCAGCCAGAACTAGAGGTATGCGTTACCACGACCAGCTAATTTTTTATTTATTGTAGAGAAGAGGTCTTGCCAAATTGCCAGGGCTGATCTTGAACCCGCAGGTTCAGGCAATCCACTCACTTTGGCCTCCCAAAGTGCTGGGATTATTACAGGCCGAGCTGCCGAGCCCGGCCTATAGTTTTTGACAATATCATGATGCCATTAATGTAGTTTATTATCATACTCAGGTTCTGATGCAAGTCCAAAATTCCTTTCAACCAAATTATAGTAGTAATCTGGTAAATTTACATAATCTTGTGGCAACAGAATAAATACACACAAAGGCAAACTGGTTGGTTCTTTTCTGAGATAAGGAATTAGAAAAAAACCTTAAAAATTAATTATTGAATATCATTCTCTTTAGTTTTCGTTTTTTGTGTATTTTTGCACCACTGAAACTATATCATGGCTACAAATGTTATAGACGGTATTATCTTATTCAAGCCTTCACAATGTAATGTAAGTTTCCATGAGCCATCCAGGTTTGTCATGGACCATACAAGAATATTGTACACATAATTTTTTATACTAGCTATACAACCACTAAAATGTCATTAAAAGTATAATCTCCTTTTTCCCACCATGTATCTGATATTGTCTCAAACTAACAACCTATATAGATTTAGACAGTTGGTTTCCATTTAGGATGGCTAAAAAATACAGACTAAAGGGTGAACTTACATGTGTTGTGGACAATACTTGAGAGGATGAGCGCTCCCCAGTTATAATATTCACATAACATTCAGTTAAAAGAGATGCAACCATTTCACATGCAATGTATTCATCTATTATAACTTTTATTCAAACTTGTACCTGAATCTCATCAACTGCTGCATCCCCATATTTTCCCTATCTAATTTTATCTCCTTGTAGTAGTTTAACAACAAGTTTTGAAATCACAGTGCATTGGGTGTTGATGTTAGGAGGTTCAGAATGGTTTCTTTTCCATTTTACTCACACAGGTGAATATGGCTTCAATCCAAACCACAGAACAGCTCCTCTACCCACACAAATGTGGGCACACTAGTGTGTGCATAATTTGAAAACTCCACAAGTGCTTTGCACTAAACAGAAAATTCAAGCTGGGTCACTCACACCTCAGAGACCTAGGTGGCTGTAGCTGGATGCTATTGTGAGATCACAGAAATTATAAAACTGCATCCTGCCCTAGGAACCACAGTCCCCCATCTCCACATCCTGGAGCCTGCATTGACATACCCCAGTGTCCACATCAAGGGCTACAGTGGCACAGCACTAGCTGGACCAAAAGGTGCTTCAGGGTCTTCAGTGCTTTAGTCCAAAAGAAGTAGAAATCCTGGGGAAAAGATGTTGCAGTGCACCAGAAAGGCAGCCCCTGAGACAAATCAAGGGAAACCAAAGCCTGCCGTTTCCAGTGCCTGAGAGCTCCCTATTCAGAACTATGGAAAGCAACCTCACTGCCAGTAATGGCGCAAACTCTGTACTAGGTCTCACAACTGGAGAGTGAGATCCCCTCCCACCAACAGAGCAGCCTCTGTGCCCAGGTTCACACATAGAAAGTAGAGCCGGCCTCGGTGGCCCAGGCTGTAATCCCGCGCTTTTGGGAGGCTGAGGTGAGTGAATTGCCTGAGCCCGCGGGTTCAAAACCCGCCTGGGTACGCAAGACCTCATCTCTATAATAAATCAAAAAATTAGCCGGGCGTGGTAACGCGCGCCTGTAATTCCGGCTACTTGGAAGGCTGAGGTGGAAGGATCGCCAGAGCCCAGCAGGCGAGGCTGCAGTGGCCAAGAGCGGCCACTGCACTCCAGTCTGGGCGACCGAGTGAGACTCCAACTCAAAAAAAAAAAAAAAGGTAGCAACCGCCTCACTCTCTGTATACACTACAGCTGCGGCTGCCACTGGAAGCTGCTGTAAGCGAGTCAGAAGTCAGAATGTCTTGGACTATGAGTGATGACAGTGACTCCCACTGGTGGCATGTCATCCATGCTAAGGATGGTTTGTGAAGGATGAAGTTCCTACCCCTTCTACACCGCACTGTGGAGCTGCTGCCACCGATAGTGACTCGAGAGCTTAATGTCTGGGGTTGTTGGTGGCAATCTCACATCTCAGTTGCCACTACCTGTATGCACCACGTGGGATCCAGAGAGTTGTCCCACAAATGTTATAGCCGTGGTCCATACCACACTGGCTGCCCATGAATCCAAGTCACAACTCATCTGCCTGGCCCACTGTAGTGCTGCCCTTACTGGCACCTAAGTAAGTCACCTGAAGGCCCAAGAATTGGCCTACCCTACTTGCTAATACAAGTGACCATATATTCTGCACTAGGGCCTAAAAACAGGCATGTTCAGCCCAACACTGCCACCAATGTTTTCCTTTATGAAAGCAAATTGACAAAATTGTAAGACGTGACTATTGCATAAGATGTGAAGAAATCAAGGTAAGGTCACCAGAAACATGAACAAGCAAGGAAATATGACTCTGCTGAAAAAACACAATAATTTTCTAGTAACAAATGCCAATAAAAAAATCACAAAATCCTGAAAATTCAAAATTATGATAATAAAGTAGTTGATGCCATTGTCTTGCTAGACTCTGGTGCTCTTTGAGCTATGGCTGTTGTCATGCTTCCTGGCTTTGGCCCCTCCCCTTCCTTGGGGAGGTGAATCTTCTCTCTCTCTCTCTCTCTCTCTCTCTCTCTCTCTCTCTCTCTCTCTCTCTCTTTCTAACTAATTTACTTTAAATAAACTATATTTTCTAATCTAAAAAAAGAAGTTCAGTGAAATGCAAAATAATTTTTAAAATACAAGTAAATTAGAAAAACAATTCAGGACATAAATGATAAATTTACCAGTAACAGAGATTATTATATTAAAAAATACAGAAATTTCTGGAACTGAAAAACTTCAAATAAAATACAAAATACCCATGATCATATGCAAATAAAAAAATAGAATACAAACTATATTCAAAGCTTTGACCAAAGATGAGGTCAAACAGAAGAAAAACTATCAGAATTTGAAGATAGTTCTTTTGAAATAATCCAGTCATAAACAATTTAATAAAAAAGAATAGCCAAAGTCTTCATGATATGTAGGACAACAAAAACAACCAAATATACAAATTACTGGAATTTTCAAAGACAAAGAGAGAACAAATGAGTTCTCAAATCTATTGAATATAATAATAAATAAAACTTTCCAAATCTAGCAAAAGTTTGAGGCAGCCAAATACAGGAGACTCAACAATCTGCAAATATATACAAATGTAAAAAAGATTTTCACAGCACATTATGGTCAAACTGTGTAAAGTTAATGACAGATAAAAATGTGAAAAACAGCAAGAGAAAAGTGTCTAGTCACCTAGACACTAGTCCCTATTAGACTAACAGCAGATTTCACAGGATAAATCTTACAGGCCAAAAGACAATGAAACAGTATGCTCAAATATATGCTAGAGAAAAAAAAAAACTGTCACATAAGGATATCATATCCAATAAAATTACCTCTCATAACTAAAAGATAAATAAAGCCTTTCTCAGACAAGGAAATGTTGTAGAAATTAATTGCCATTAGACTGGCATTATAAGAAATGCACAAGGGAGTCCTAGACTTGGAAGAAAAAGGACAGCAGTTATCATAAAAATACTTGAAAATGTAAAACTCACTGGTAAAGCAAATATATAAATGAAGAAGGGGAAGGACTCAAAATTACCACCACAGAGTCAGCAAACCACAATGACAGCTCAATCATAGAAAAAGAACTGATCAAATAATAAAACCCATTAGAAATAAGATAAGAACAAAACCTCATATATCAAAATAACCTAAAATGTAAACAGATCAACTTATTTACTTTAAATATTTGGAGCTGAATGGATTAAAAAGAAACATGATCCAATAAATAAAAACCTGAAAATAACCATAATGGTAATGAATTGAATAAGTATTAAAAAGATGGTTTAAAAAAAAAGCACAGCACCAGACAGATTCACCGTGAACTTCTACAAAACATATAAATAATAACTTATACCAGTCTGTTCAAACTATTCCAAAAACTCATTAAAAATTCTCTCCTTAACTTATACTATTAGGTTAGAATTGCCCCAATATCAACATAAGACAATCATTCAACAAAAATGAAAACTATAGGCCAATATCCCTGGTGAACATAGATGCAAAAGTCCTCAACAAAATATTAGCAAACCAAATCCAACCGTACATCAAAAAGAGAATACACCATGTTCAAGCAAGATATATACCAGGAATGCAAGGATGATTCAACATACATGAATCAATAAACATGATACATCATATCTACATAATGAAGGACAAAATCATATGATATTCTCAATAGAAACATTTGATAAACTTAAACACTCTTTCATGATAGAAATTCTGCAAATACAAGAACCATATTTCAAAATAATAAAAGCCATATATGACAAACCCACAGCTGGCATAATACTGAATGAGGAAAAGTTGAAAGCCTTTTCTCTAAGAACTATAATAAGATAAAGATACTCACTTTCACCACTCCTATTCAAAATAGTACTGTAAGTTCTAGCCAGATAAACCTGTCATGGAAAAAAAAATACCAAAATTGGAAAAGAGAAAGTTATATTGTTCCTTGTTGCAGATGATATGACCTTATATCTAGTGGGGGGAAAAAATCCACAAAAAAACTATTCAAATTAAAAGACAAATTTAGCAAAGTTGCAGGAAACAAAATTAACACACAAAAATTAGTAATATGTTCATATGCCAAAAATGAAATAGCTGAAAGAGAAATCAAGAAGCCAATACCATTTAAAGCAGCTACCAAAAAATAAAATACTTAAAATTATATATAACCTAGGAGGTGAATGAACTCTACAAGAGGAAAAAAAAATAATGAAATAAATGGAAGAAGGAACAAACAAATGGAAAGACATTCCATGCTCATGCTTTGAAACAATTGATATATTACAGGCTCTGCCTGTAATCCCAGCACTTTGGGAGACTGGGGTGAGTGGATTGCCTGAGCCTGTGGGTTCGAAACCTTCCTGGGCAACTTGGCGAGACCTCATCTCTACAATAAATAAAAAATTAGTTGGGCATGGTAGTGCACACATGTGGTTCCAGCTACTTGGAAGGCTGAGGCAGAAGGATCGTCAGAGCCCAGCAGGTCGAGGCTGCAATGATTGGGAGTGTGCCACACTGTACTCCAGTTTGGGCAATGGAGTGAGACTCCAACTCAAAAAAAAAACAGAATTGATATAGTTAAAATGACCACATTGCCCCCAAGCAATCTACAGATTCAATGCAATCTCTATAAAAATACTAATGTAATTATTCATGAAATATTAAAAATTCATAAAATTGTTATGGAGTAAAAAATAGACAAAATAATTATGAGCAAAAATAACAAAGCTGGAGGCATTACACCTCCTGATTCAAAACATATTTCAAAGCTAAGGAATCAAAATAGCATGGTTTTTATATAAAAATAGACACAACCAATAACACAAAATAGAGAACCCAGAAATACATATGTATTTATTTTTGACAAAGCTAGTAAGAACATGTGTTGGGGAAAGGATACCCTTTTTAATAAATCATGCTGGAAAAACTGGATAACAATATGAAGAAAAATGAAACTAGATCTTTATCTCCCAACATATATAAAAGTCAACTCAAGATGAATTGAAGTCTTAGATGTAAGACTGAAGTGGAACCAACTGTTCTGCCCATCAAAAGTGGATTGGATTTTTTTAAAAATATGGTACATATACTCTACTATGCAGCCATAGGGAAGGAAAAATTATGGACTTTGCAACCACTTGGATGAATTTAGAATCTCTCATACTCAGTGATCTACCACAGGAAAAAAAAGGCTGAATCCCACATGCTCTCACTCATAAGCAGATCCTGAACATTTATCATAATACTATAAGAAAGGTTTGGCAATAGCAGAATGCCGCTGGGGGTGGGGCACATAATATCAATAAGGGTACCTGATCTCAAACCAGGTGAAGTGGCACCCAAAGTGAGGTCCAAACTTTACCTGTATGTTGACCTCTTATCAACCTAATTCTGAATTGTATTCCACATCTTTAAAATAAATAAAAATTTTAAGAAAGAATAGTTATTATTATAAAGACAAAAAATAACAAATGCTACCAAGAATGTGGAAAAAAGGGAAATCAAACCCTGTTGGTGGGAATGTAAATTATTACAACCATTATGGAAAACAACATGAAGAGTTCACACACAAAAAAACTAAAAGTAGAACTGCCATATGATGCAGCAATCCCACTAATGGGTATCTAGGCAAAGAAGAATAAACCAGTATATCAAAGGGATACTTGAATTTGTGTGTTCATCATTGCACTTTTCACAATAGCCAAGGTATGGAATCAAACTAAGTGTCCATTAATGGATGAATATATTTTTAAAATGTGGTATATATGCACAGGATATTATTTGACCATTAAAATAATGAGATCATGTCATTTGCAGTAACATGCATGGAACTGGAGGTTATTCTGTAAGTGAAATAAACCAGGCACAGAAAGACAAATACCACATGTTCTCACTATGTGGGAGCTGAAAATCTTGATCTCATTGATATAAAGAATGGATACCAGAGTCACAGAAGGTTGAAGAGGGGAGAGGAAGATGAAGACAGGCTGGTTATGGATATAAATACACATTAGATAAAATAAATAAGTTGCAATATTTGATAGCAGACTAGGGTGACTATACTTTGCAGCAATATTATGTATGTATCAAAGTCACAAGAAGAAAGGACTTGAAATGATAACAACACACAAAACAATAAACAGTGATAGGTACCCCAAGTACCCTGACTTAATCATTACAATTTCTATGCATGTAACAAACACTCACATGTATCTCAAAACAAGTAAATTAATATACATCAATAAAAGAGAAAAATATTCTCCAAACTAGAGTAAATAAAGAGGATTTGTTTCGTGCTCTCCAGTTTTGGGATAAAGCAGGACAACCCACTTGTTCACTTAACCTTTGATAGTAGTACAGTAAGACCTTTGTGCTGATCCCATGAATACCTGTGTCTTAGTCTCTTTTGTGCTGCTATAACATAATACCACAGGATATTTTACAAATAATAGATATTTATTTCTTACAATTCTTGAGGCTGTGCCTACCAAGGTTGAGGAATTCCTTGTTGCATCAACCCATGGTGGACTGTGAACAGGCAAAAAAGCACATACACTTGAGAGAGATGAAACTTGGAGACTCAAGTGCTTTTATAATTAGCATTAATATATTCATGAGGGTAGATCCTTCATGACCTACCGCTTTCTATTAGTCACCACCTGCCAGTATTGTTGCATTGGGTATTAAGTATTCAACATATGGTTTGGGGAGGAAGCATTTAAGCCATAGAAGTCTGCTTGACAGCAGACAGCAGACATTCTTGGTGCTAGTGTCCTGCTAGTTGTGCCCTTCACAAAGTACCTTTCTTTTAATAAATCTACTTTCCTTAATAAAAAAAAAAGTCTTCTTTATTCATTTGCATCATTTACAACATTTAGCTTCGACTTTGCTGGGACAAGTCCATTGTCTATTCCCTTTGCCTTCCTCTGTTCTCTTGTGGTACTCTCTAATTTTATCAGCTCTTGCAAAACTCATGAGTAAAATGTGGAGACAGTAAATTTGACACAGCACCTTAAACCATCTCCTGATTTTTCAGCAGTAAGTTGACATGGGCTACCCATGCAAAAGAAGCTTCTTTGATAGCACCATTTACCATGACTCAGGTAAGGGGCTTATTAAGTGGAAGAACATTTTGATCATCATAAACCCAATCCAGCGTGGCTTTCATATGCAGAATATCAGTCACTTGATCAACGAAATTATACTTGATATTTGGAGAAGAGGAAAAATAACTCCCTTTATCAGAATAAACACATTACAGTATTTTTTTTATCAGTCCTCCAGACTAGCTGGCCCCTTGGTATTTACATAATATGTGTTTCCATTTTGTGCAGCTGTGATTGATCGATAGTAAGCTATGGGTTCTGCATCAACCCAAACAGGCTTCTCCATACTACAGCATTAAAAATCAATGAGCTTACTCTTGGGTTACTCATGTCACAATTCCTTTTAATAATGGTCCTTCAAGAAGTTGATGATATTGATTCACAAAGTAAGACAACTTCTTTGCACTGCAGTCTTTGGTTTTAGTTATTTCTTGGTTTTTCATCCTATGCCTAATCTAGACAACCATCTTTGCAACCAGAGGTCACAAAAGTGACATATGCTGTTTCCGAATATTTTTTTTCCTTTGGTTAGCATTCCTAAGGCTAGTGGCTATAGCTAGGACAGACCAAAATACAAATTCAATGCAGTTCCAAGATTGGTCACAACAGTCTCCTTTGCTTTAATTTTAGCTACTACAGATTTCTAAAAAATAACCACAGAACTGTGTATATACCTATTTTCTCGTTACTATGCATTTCCCTAGTTATCCAGTAAGCCAACTCTTAATGTTATATATTATTTCTAAGTCTTACTGATAAAATTTTACCTCCAGTAACTAATCACAATGTAGCTTCTGTATTATCCAGTGGGTGACTTTATGGCCATCCATGCATAAGAAGTTTTGGTTTGGGTTTTGCTTTATCCCCTTACCTGTCATCCTTTCTTTCCCCCAAAAAATACTCCCACCATGTTTCAGTAAGTCAGAATTAGTCTTATGAATCCCACATATGGCAACAACTTGTGGATGGGGTTCCCAAGAACACTTTCAGGGTCCATGATTCACAAAGGAATTCATAGAACTCTGAAAAGCTGTATATTGTTTATTACAATGAAAGGTAACATTAATATGAGCAAAAATGAAAGGCATGTAGGGCAAAGTCCAAGAAAAACCAAGTGAAAGATTCCAACTATCCTCATCCAGTGTTGTCTCATAGTTGTGCTTTATTCTCCCAGCAACATTGTGTGAAACACATGTGAAGTGTTGTCAACAAGAGACCCTTTCAGTCAGGAGTTTTTATGGAGGGTCAGTTGCATGGGCTGCAGCACCTGCAGGAATAACCAGATACTCAGACTCCAGCTCCCCAGACCACAATAAGACCCTGACCATAAATCATACTGTTTTCCTAAATTATCTCATCAAGCAGGTACCATGTGGTTTGAGGACTCAAGCACACAAAAACACTGTTATCAGGCAGAGCATTCCAAGGACTTTGAAAGCTCATCTCCCAGTATCAGACCAAAGGCCAATTCTGACTACTGGCCTTTCTTAGAGATATTCAAGGTTAAGCATTCCAGGTCTATTTGGTTAGCCTTTTCCTGAAGACACTATAATAATTTTATCAATGCATCATTACACTGATTAAAAAAAAAACCCTTAGCTTACCCAAATTTAAAGGTAAAGAAAATTATAAATGAGCTTCTCTCATGAGCATAGAAATACAAATCTTTAATAAATTATTACTAAATTGAATTTTTTAAATATTTAAAATTTCTAATTCACCAGGGACAGGTAGGATTGACCTCTGAAATGCGAAGTGTTTTGCACACCTAAAAATAAGTTATCAAAATTCACCAAAGTATATACAATGAAAGAAAAAAAATAAAATGGGATCAGAAAATACATAAAATGTATTTGACAAATTCAAAGCAATTTTAAATAAATCTAGTCAACTAGTTAGGAATAAAAGATGACTTTTATAACCTGATAAAGAGCAACTATGAAAACCCTACAGATAGCTATATGTGTAATGAAGAAAGACTTAATGTTTTCCCCTTAAGATGAGAAATACAGCAATGATGTCCTCTCTCACAAATTGTTGTCAAAGTTGTGGTCCAGGCCCTCATTAAGGTACTCAAACAAAAACAATAAATAAATAAATAAATATTAGAATGTAAGTGGTAAAACTGCCTTTGTTTGTACATGATATGTCTATCTTGGTAGAGACCATTTCTATAAGAAATCTACAAAAACTACTGTAATTGGGAAGTGAGTTTAGTAAAGTTGCATAATCCTAAAATATACAAAGAAATAACTTTTATAATTGATATATTACTATTGAATAATTGAAAAGTAAAATTTAGAATTGCATTTAGACTGACATTAAATATGTATTATTAAATATCTTTAGTGATACACTTAACAAGATATGTGCAAGAGTTCTACATGTAAAACTAAAAGACATGCTGAGATACATTAAGAATGATATAAATAAGTTCATGAATTGGAAGACTAATTTCTGTTAAAAGTCACTTCTTTGAAATATATCTATAGGTATGATTCCATCCAAAATAAATTATAGTGATTTGTTTGCTAGAAATTACTAAAATAGGCCTCGACTTATATGGAAACACTAATTTGTAGGAATAGCCAAACACTTTTGAAAAATCTATAACAATTGAAACCATTGTTACAGTCCTAAGGATAGACATGTAGAGCAACAGGTCAGAAAAAGAAATCAATCTATTTGGTCAACTGATTTTTTTTTTAAGTGCTGAGTTAACTCTAAAGCATAAGAATTATCTTCTTAACAAATTATTTTGGAAAAAGAGTGATAAGTATGCCTCAAACTCTTGCTCAAAACATACACACATAGCTAACCCTAAGTGTGAGAAATATAACTATAAAATTTTGAGGAAAAAAAGGAGAAAATACTTTATAATATCAAAGTTTTAAAAAATAGTGTTTCCTAGACAGGGTACAGAAATATAAAGCATAAAATAAAAAGAAAATATAGTATAAATTTTCATTCAGTAAATTTAATAAAGTTACTGCAAAGTAAGTTAACTTTTGCATTGCTTATTCTCTGTTAGAAGACTCCCATTAGTCATTATTTTGTAGCAATTGTGATAGAGTCAAGTAATCTTTGTTTTCTTTCATCTGAAAATGTCAAGATGTCCTCTTCATTCCTATAATATATTTTCAGTTGATATAAGATCGTTGTGTAACAGTCCTTTTCATTCAGAACTTGAAAATTGCTGTGCCACTTCCTTTTAGCCCCCATGGTTTCTGACGAAAATTGCACTGATTTTCAAATTGTTTTTTCTCTACAGGTAATGTCTTGTTTCTTCCCAGCTGCCTTCAGTACATTTTTTTTTGTGATTTAGTGTTCTGAAGTTTGACTATGGGGTATCTTTTATCTATATGCTTAGTTTTAACTTGTCTGAGAGTTATTCATCTTTCTGCATATGTATGTTTATGTCTTTGGCCAGATTTTGGAAGTTTTCAGCCATTATTTTTAACAGTTTTTTAGCCCAAATGTTTCTCTCTTTTCCTTTTAATACTCCCGTGCTTTAAAGTATAGGTCTTTTCTTATACTGCCTCAGGTTTGTGAGGATCTGGTCTATTTGATCTCTGTCCTTAAGATTGACTAATTTCTCTTATTCTTTCTCCAACTTCACTGATTCCTTTGCCTATTTTCTCCATTTTTCTGTTGAACACTTCCTTTCAAATCCGTATGTGTGTGTGTGTGTGTGTGTGTGTGTGTGTGTGTGTGTGTATGTGTGTGTGTGTGTTTGTGTGTGTATTTCTCTTTCTAACTTTATTGTACCAGCTAGAAGCTCTGTAAAAGTGTGCATTCTTGACTTATTCCTGAAATTATGAAGGAATAATTTGGTCTTTTATTATTGTGTTATTTGAACTATAGATTTGTCTTAGATGTCTTTTATCAGTCAGGTGTCTTTTATTATACTAAGCTTAATAATTTTTATGATGCATAGATGTTAAATTTTGCCAAATAATTTCTCTACTTTTTTTTTTTTTTTGAGTCAGAGTCTCACTCTGTCACCCAGGCTGGAATGTAGTGGCATACTCACAGCCACCACAGCCTCAACCTATTGGGCTCAGGTGATCATTCTGCCTCAGCCTACCAAGTAGCCACCATTCCCAGCTAATTTTTTTATTTATTTTAGAGATGAGGTCTTGTCATGTTGCTCAGGTGGGTCTTGAAACCATGAGTTCAGGAAATTCTCTCGCCCCTGCCTCCCAAAGTACTGAGATTATAAGCATGAGCCACTGTGCTGGGCACAATTTTTCTACATTTTAAGGTGATTATATAGTTTTTCCTTTTTCTCTAAGTATGGTAAATTATATTGATTGGATTCTTTTAATTGCATCTATCTTGCATAGTTTTCAATGGATCATGATTTATTGTATTTTTATATATTGACATATTTAATGTGTTAATAATTTAATGAAATTTTCCTATTGACGATCATGAGAAAGTTAGTTTTAGTTCTCTATATCTTTGTTTGATTTTGTTTTAAGTGAATCCTAGCATAAAAAATAATTTAGAAAAGTTCTATATTTCCTTTAGAATATGAGGTTTTGTAGGCTTGATATATCTTTTACAATTTTTTTTATATCATTCAACAGTGAAGCTATCTTTTTATTTTGGGGGGAAGGTTTTTAATAAACTATTTATTAGATGTATGAGATTCATATGTTGTATAAGTAAGCAAGTCATAGTAAGAATAAGATACAGAAATCACCCATTTTATAAATGAAGAGATTTTATTACCAAATATCTTTATAATATTAAAAGAATAATCATGATTATTTTGAACCATTTGACAACTTTAAAAAACTAGACAAATTTATCAATTTTTAGAATCAGTAAGGAAATAATCAGTAAGGAAATGATGTATATTGTAAGTCCAGGGGCTTATCATTTCTCTAAATAGGGGGAAATACCAAATTTTGCTTTTGTAAGTAACATCTAACTTTACTCCTTTTCTCGGCACACTCCTTCAAGAGTAAAAGCAACTCCCTGTTTTTTCTTGTATAAAGGCGATGGTACAGAATAACCCCACTTTATATACATCAACTTCTTCACATAGGGCACTTTCTACTTTCTCCCCCTCTGCCTCTAATGCCTCTTCTAAAACCATACTTAAAATTATACTTAATGATAAAATACTAGATTCATTTTTCATAATTTTAGGATGTCCAACTTTACCATTCATGTTCAACATTATACTGGAGCTTCTAGCTGGTACAATAAAATTATAATATATATACACCCATGAGAAAAGCTGCCTTCATTCACAAACAGCATAATCCTCTATATAGAAAATATTTTTGGAAACTACCAAATAATTCTTATATCTAATAAGTGAATTTAGCAAAGCTGTAGAGCACAGGGCTAACAGAATATGTTCTACAGAAAAAATGGAGAGTGCTGGGAGCCAGCCTTGGAGGCCCACCTGACTGACATTAAATGCCACCTGTTCAGCAAGCAGATGTCTGAGTATATTATTTTCGTCTTTCGCCTATTTGTCCCTTCATCAGAAAACCCAAGATCCGGCAGCGGCAGGACCCCCACAGGAGAGAATAGAGAAAAAAATCAGTGAAGTTGAAGAAAGAATAGGATAAATTTAGCAATCTTAATGTCAGAACAAATAGACTAGAGCCTCACTGACGTGGCAGTATAAGAAAAATAGCTATACTTTACAGCATAGGAGTCTCAAAAGGAGAGGAGAAAAATGGTGGGGGTTAAAAACTATTCAAAGAAGTAATGGCTGAAAACGTCCAAAGTTTGGTGAAAGACATGAGCATACATATTTAGAAAACTGAATGAAACTGAAACAGGATAAAACTAAAAAAAGTGGATGAAAAGATGCATCATAGTCAAATTTCAGAAAACTAAATTACAATGAAAAATATATCAAAAGCAGCTGGGGAGAAACAACACCTTACCTGTAGGGAAAAAACAATTTTAAAATCAGTGGAATTTTCATCAAGAACCATGGGTGCCAGAAGGAAGTGGCACAGCAATTTTCAAGTTCTGAATGAAAAGGACTATCACACAACAATCTTATACTACTGAACATACCTACATATTGTAGGCATGAAGGGGACATCAAGACGTTCTCAGGTAAAGGAAAACTAAAATACAATTTGTCTAAAATTTGTAAATCAGATGTACTATTTTAAAAATGGCTAATTGATATTTTATTGGTTCAGAAAGGAACCAATAAAAATGGAGTTTTTGATACTCAGGCAAAAAGAAAGGACACAATAAGCAAACATATGAGTAAAAATGACAAATTATGCTTTTCTTGTGCTTTTTAAATTACATTTAATGGTTGAAACAAAAATTATAACTTTTTTTAGTAGAGTTCTATATGCAGATAGAGGGAATATTTAAAATCATTGTTTTGTAAATGAGGGAGAGCAAATAAATATAAAGCCAGGGAAGGTTTCCACACTTCAGTTGAACTGGTAAAAAGACAAGACTATTAGATTTTGATAAGTGATGTATTTATAATAAAATATGTAAATCAACCACCAAAAGACTATGCAAACAATAGATACTACACAAAAAAATACTGTAGGTAGTTTCAAAATAAAATTCAAAAATGTTCAGTAACCAACAGGAAAATATGTAGAGAAGAAAAGGGAGTAATATAAAACATACAAAACAAACAAGAAGGATAAAATTGCTGACATGATCCCATATATATCAATAATGGTATAGCAATAGAAACACTAAGTACTCTAAGAGAATAAATTTAAAAACCTGACCCAGCTATAGGGTGTCAAGAAGTTCACTTCAATTCTAATAATGTAAGCAGATTGAAAGTAAAATAACTTAATTTTCTGTTTCTTTAAAATGTTATATATTACTTATGTAGTAATTTATATTACATATTTACATAGAACATTTTATATGTATCTGCTTTATGCATATATGTTTTATTCATATATGTCACATGTATGTTTATGTTTTATTATACATTATGCATAATATATAACATAATATAATATGGAGATATGTTATATTTTTATGTATATCATACTATACATATATATCATATATTGCTCCATAAAACAAATCACAAAAAGTGTATAAGATTTAAAAACTACAGAATGTGCTTTTTAATCACAATGGAATCAAAATAGAAATTAATAAAATGTAAAAACAACAGCAAAATTTTCAAACATTTCCAAATAAAATCCCTGAATTGCAATTAATCCATGGATCAAAAAGGAAGCCTCAAAGTGAACAAAACAAATACACTAACCTGAATAAAAATAAAAATACACCTATTAAAATTTATGTTACACAGCTAGAGTATTGGTGAAGTAGCCTTTATAGTGCTATAACTATACATTAGAAGAGTGAAAAAGTCTCAAATTATTAACTAATGCTGCTACCTCAAGAACCTTAAAAAAGAACAAAGTAAATCCACAGCAGACAGAAGAAGATAAGAACAAGGAGCAGAAGAAAGCAAAATTTCGATAATGGAAAAAAAGAAAAAGAAAAAAGTAATAAAGCATACAGTTGGGTTTTTGAAAAACATCATTGAAATGGACAAACCTTTAGCAAGACTGACAAAGAATTTAAAAAGGTAAGATGCAAATTAACAATACCAATAATCAAATAGGTAATATTACTACAGTCCCTGCACATGTAAAAAGGATAATAAGTGAATACTGCAAACCATACAAAATATTTGTACCACTTATAAAAAGTAAAACAACTCCTCAAAAAAACACAAACTGCTAAATTGTGCCTAGTATAAAATAGAAAAATTGAATAATCCTATAACTAAGAAAATATAACTCTCTCCATTTTAATTTTAAAACTCCCTCCAAAGAAATCTGAAGTCTCAGATGGTTACACTGAATAATTATACCACACTGCTAAAAAAGAATGAATATAAATTTGATATTTTCTAAGGGATAGAAGATTAAAAACTTTCCAATTAATTTATATGAAGACAGTATTACAATGATACCCAAACCAGGGAAGTATAGTATAATTTTTAAAAGGCACGAAAACCACAGATTAATAGTCTTCATGAATACAGATACAAAAGTACACAGGAAAATAATTGTTAATATAATTCAGCAAAAAAAATAAAACAAACTAGATGCCATGATCAAAAGAAGTTTACACCATGGATAAAATTCTGGTTCAATACTTGAAAAGTAATTGATGCAACTGATTAGATAAAACAACTAAGACAAAATCTCATGGTAATATAAATAACTGGATAATAGTGATGAATTTCAAAACACACTAAAGTAAACAGAGACTTTAGTGTCCACCAAGAAAAAGTACATAGATAACACAAAATTAGTTTGGACAAGAAATTAAACAGACAATGACTGGCAACAAATATTACCAGCCAGGAACACTTTAGAAGAGATTTTAATTTCCAGAGTTGACAAATATACAATTTAAAATGTCCAATTTCTTATAAATATTTAGGAGACATGCAAAGATTCAAGAAAGTAGAGTTTCTTTACAAGTGGAAAAAAAAATCTATGGTAACTATCCCTGAAAAAATCCAGGTGCTGCACTTTACTAGACAAAGATTTTATTTTATTTTATTTCCGTACTGTTAGAGGGTACAAACAGTATCTCTAATAGTTTTTGATCTGGGTTTACATGTACCCTTCACTCCCATCTGTGCACATTATACTCAACAGGAAATATGTTTTTGTCCCTCTATCCCCCTCCCTTTTGAGTCTCCAGTGTCCATTATACCATTCCCTATGTCTTTGTGGATCCTTGATTTAGCAACCCCTTATAAGTGAAAAACATGTGGTGTTTGGTTTTCTGTTCCTGCATTCACTTAGAATAATGTTCTTCAATTCCATCAAATTGCTGCAAAATATATTATTTCATTCTTTTAGATGGATGAATAGTATCCCATAGTTTATATATATAAAACATTTTCATTGACCTCCTATTTGTTGATGGGCATTTAGGTTGCTTCCAATCTTTGCAATTGTGAATTGTGCTGCAATGTACTTGCAGGTATGGGTGTCTTTTTCATATAATGACATTCATTCTTTTGGGTAGATATCTAGTAGTGGGAACTCGGAATCCAATGGTAGATATACAATTAGTTCGTTGAGAAATCTCCATACCAATTTCCATAGAAGCTGTACTAATTTACACTCCCACCTGCAGTGTATAAACATTTCCTTTTCTCTGTATCCATACCAGCATTTTTCAAAAATTTTTCTTTTCTAATGGTGGCCATTCTGACTGGTGTGAGGTGACATCTCATCGTGGTTTTGATTTGCCTTTCCCTGATGATTAGTGACATTAAACATTTTTCACATGATTGTAGGCCATTGCATATCTTCTTTTGAGTGGCTCCTGTTCATGTCATTAACCCACTTTTCTATGAGGTTATTTGCTTTTTTCTTACTGATTTGAGTTCTTAGTAGATTCTGGATATAAGTACTTTGTCAGATGTACAGTTTGTGAATATTTTTTCCCATTCTGTAGGTTGCCTATTTGCTCTGTTGATTATTTCTTTTGTTATACAGAAACTATTTAGTTTAATTAAGTCCACTTATTTATTTTTGTCTTTGTTGCAGTATACCTAGGGAATTCTAATGAATCCTCCAAAAGACTCCTGGACTTGATAAATGAATTCAGTAAAGATTCAGCATACACAGTGCGCGTGTGCACGCACACACACACACAAACACACACGTATCAGTAGCACTGCTATACACTGATACTGAGCAAGCTGAGAATCAAATCAAGAACTCAATCTCATTTACAATAGTAGCCCAAAAGCTAAAATACCTAGGAATATATTTAACTGAGGTGGTAAAAGATCTCTACAAAGAGAACTACAAAACCCTGGTGAAATAAATTGTAGAAGACACAAACAAATGGAAAAACATTCCATACTCATGGATTGAAAGAATCAACACTGCTAAAATGACCTTATTACCCAAAGTAATCTACAGATTCAACAAAGTCCATATCAAAATACCAATGTCATTTTTCACAGAATTTTTTAAAATCCCAAAATTCACATGGAACTGAAAAAGAGCCAGACTAACAAAAGTGATCCTAAATAAAAAGAACAAAGCTGGAGTCATCACATTTTCTGGCTTCAAATTATACTACAAGGCCATAGTAACCAAAGCAGCAAGGTACCCATACAGGAGCAAAGACATGCAATGAAACAAAATAGAAAATCCATAAATGAACCCAAATACCTACAACCAACTGATCTTTGACAAAGCAGACAAAAATATACACTGGGGAAAGGACACCATTATTCAATAAACAAATTCAAAAACATTGGATAGCTACATGCACAGAAATGAAATTTTATCACTATATCTCCCCATAAACAAAATTTAACGCAAGATGGATTAAAGATTAAATGTCAGACCAAAACCATAAAAATCCAGAAGAAAAAACAAAAGAAAAAAAAACAAACAACAACAGCAAAATTCTTCTGGATATCAGCCTATGCATAGAATTTTTGGCTGAACAAAGACTTTAAAACAAACATTTTGTAGCAACTATGCCAAAGAACAAAAGCAAAACATGTCTCAAGAATGAAGGGAAAGTATGAGAGCATTGTCTCACAAAATAGATAATATCATTGAGGTTATATAAATTAATAAAAATAACCAGATATATCTTGGAGTTCAAAAGTACAATAACTAAAATTAAAAATATTCACTCATGAACACCTAGGCATAGGAGAATTTTGAAAAAACAATAACAGCCATCTATGATAAACCCACAGTCAATATTTTGTTCAATGGGTAGAAATTAGAAGCATTCCTCCTAAGAACGGGAACTAGACAAACCTGACCACCCTCACCTCTCCTGTTCAACATAGTATTGGAAGCCCTAGCCATAGCAATCATGCAAGAGAAAAAAATCAGGAGTAATCAAACAGGAAAAGAAGAAGTCAAACTATCCTTCTTTGCCAGAATATAATTCTATATCTTGAAAACCCTTTGGAGAATGCAAAAGCTTCCTCACACTGATAATTGACTTCAGTAAAGACTTAGGGTACAAAATCAATGTGCAAATGACAGTTGCATTTCTATACACCAAAAACAAGCAGAGTGCCAAATAAAAAGCACAGTCCCAGTCACAATAGCCACACACAAAAAAATGAAATATGTTGACATCATTGTAACCACAGAAGTGAAAGATCTTCACAACGAGGACTATAAAACACTGCTCAAAGAAATCAAGGATGACACAAATGAAAAAAAAATCTGTGCTCATGGATTGAAAGAATCAACATTGTCAAGATGTCCAAGGTAATCTACAGATTCAACGCAATAGCCAACATCATTTTTTTCCATACCTGGAAATGGCAATACAGAATTTCATATGGAAACAAAAAGAGCACAAATAGCCAAAACAATCCTCAGCAAAAGGATCAAAGCAGAGTATCACACTTATAGACTTTAAACTTTACTACAAGGTTATAATAACCAAAGAGCCTAACGCTAGTATAAGAATAGACACAGAGAGCAATTGAACAGGACAGAGCTTACAGAAGAAAATCTAAATCTCTCAACCAGTTCATCTTTTATTTTATTTATTTATTTATTTATTTATTTATTTATTTATTTTTGAGTTGGAGTCTCACTCTGTCGCCCAGACTGGAGTGCAGTGGCTGCTCCCGGCCACCGCAACCTCGACCCAATGGGCTCCGGCGATCCTTCCGCCTCAGCCTTCTGTGTTGCTGGAATTACAGGCATGTGCTACCACGCCCGGCTGATTTTTTGATTTATTGTAGAGATGAGGTCTCACTGCCCAGGCGGGTCTCGAACCCGCGGGCTCAGGCAATCCACTCACCTCAGCCTCCCAAAAGCGCGGGATTATAGGCTGAGCCACCGAGCCCGGCTCCAACTCATCTTTTAAAAAGGCACCAATAACAACCACTGGTAAAAAGAGACTATAATCAGCTAATGGTGCTGGCTGACCACATGCAAAAGAATAAAACAGAACCCGTAACTATCACCATATGCAAAAATCAGCTCTAAATGGATTAAAAATCTAAACGTACAGCTTCAAACTATAAGAATGCTAGAAGATGGCTGGGCTTGGTGGCTCAGCCTGTAATCTCGTGCCTTTGGGAGACTGAGGTGAGTGGATTGCCCGAGCCCGCAGGTTCGAGACCCGCCTGGGCAGCGAGACCTCATCTCTACAATAAATCAAAAAATCAGCCGGGCGTGGTAGCGCATGCCTGTAATTCTGGCTACTTGGAAGGCTGAGGCAGAAGGATTGCCGGAGCCCAGCAGGCCGAGGCTGCAGTGGCCGAGAACGGACACCGCACTCCAGTCTGGGTGACAGAGTGAGACTCCAACTCAAAAAAAAAAAAAAGAATGCTAGAAGAAAATATAGGAAACTCTCTTATGCATATTGGAGTATGCAACTGATTCTTGATCAGATCTTCAAAAGTGAACACCATAAAAGATAAGATAGACAAGTGAGACCCCATCAAACTGAAAAGCTTTTGCACAGCCAAAGAAACCATCAGCAGAGTGGGGAGACAACCTACAGAATAAGGGAAAATATATCTGCTGTTTATGTATATGACAAGTCTAACATCCAGGATCTATAAGAAATTCAAACAATCTGAAAGGGGAAAAAAACCCTATTAAAAAGGGGGGAGAGGACAGGAATAGATACTTTTCAAAAAAAAAAAAAAAAGAGATACAAGCAACCAACAGATACATGAGTAAATGCTCAGCCTCACTAATCATCAGAGAAACACAAATCAAAACCACATCAAGATACGACCTAAATCCTGCAAAGATGGTCATTATTAATAAATCGAAAAGCAACATCTTCAGGTGAAGGAGTGGAGAAAAGGGAGCACTTCTAAGTGCTGATGGGAGTGCAAGCTAGTTCAAACTCTATAGAAAACAGTGTGGTGAATCCTAAAAGAACTAAACATTGACTTTCTGCACAATCCAGCAATACCTTTCCTGAAAATATACCACAGGAATGTAATTGTTCTACCAAAAAGACAGCTGCACACACGTTTATAGCTGCACTGTTCACAATAGCCCCAAAACGGAACCAACCCTACTACCCATCAGAGGTGAACTGGATAAAGAAAAGGCAGTACATATACTTGATGAAGTATTGCACAACCATAAAGAACAAAATTATGAATTTCACAGAAAATTGGATGGAGTTGGAAGTCATCATGCTTAATAACCTATCACAGAAACCAAAGAACTGAATATTGCATGTTCTCACTCATAAATGGTACCTGAACATTAATCACATTAACACAAGGGAGGAGCTGGGCTCGGTGGCTCAGCCTGTAATCCCACGCCTTTGGGAGGCTGAGGTGAGTGGATTGCCTGAGCCCGCGGGTTTGAGACCCACCTGGGCAGCGAGATCTCCTCTCTACAATAAAATCAAAAAATCAGCCGGGCTTGGTAGCGCATGCCTGTAGTTCCAGCTACTCGGAAAGCTGAGGCGGAAGGATCGCCAGAGCCCAGCAGGCGAGGCTGCGGTGGCCGGGAGCAGCCTCTGTACTCCAGTCTGGGTGACCGAGTGAGACTCCAACTCAAAAAAAAAAAAAAACCCACAAAGGGATCAGTAGTCACTGGACACTGCCTGGGTTGGGGGTGGACATAACAACACAATGAGTACCTGGTCCTAAACCAAGGGAATTGAGGGCCAGTTAGAGGCCCACACTTGACCTGCATATAGTCTTCTTGTGTAGCCAATCCTAACTTGTACCTTACATCTCTATAATAAAATAAAATATTTTTAGATAAAAAATAAAATATGCTAGAAAAGATCCATGGCAGATTTATGTTGGCAGAAGAAAGAGTAAATCTGAAGCTAACTCAATTGAGATTACTCAGTCTGACAAGCAGAAAAAATAGCTGAAAAATAAACAGAACTTTATGGACCTATGTAATACCATCATATGCATCACACATGCATAGCAGGAGCCTAGAGGATAGGAAAAGGAAAAGGGGGCTAAAAGAATATTTGAATGGCCCCAATATTAAAAGCAGCAAGAGTAGAGAAACTCGCCATATACAAGGTATCATATCAGCTGCTAACTTAAAAAAAAAGCAACAAGTAAAAAGACATTGGAATGGCTTTTGGGACCATGGGATAGTCAAAATGCTGAAAATAAAGACAGTCAATCAAAAGTCTTATATCCAGAAAACTTATACTTCAAAATTTGAAGAACTTAAGTCATTTCTAGATACAAAACAATAACAACAAAACAAACAAAGAAAACTAATAGAATTAATTAATAACCCTATTCTGGAAGAAATGTAAAATGGAGTATATGAGGCTGAAATAAAAAGACACTAGAAATAAATAACCTTGGTAAACATAATTGCTTGGGTAAATGTAAAAGACAATATAAATATATTTATTTTTTGTAACTCTTTCTTATCCTAATTTTTTTTGTTTTGTTTTGTTTTATTGTGGTTTTTTTTGAGTTGGAGTCTCACTCAGTCACCCAGACTGGAGTGCAGTGGCCACTCCTGGCCACCGCAGCCTCAACTTGCTGGGCTCCGGCGTTCCTTCCGCCTCAGCCTTTCAAGTAGCCGGAATTACAGGCATGCGCTACCACGCCCGGCTGATTTTTTGATTTATTGTAGAGATGAGGTCTCGCTGCCCAGGCGGGTCTCGAACCCACGGACTCAGGCAATCCACTCACCTCAGCCTCCCAAAGGCACGGGATTAAAGGCTGAGCCACCGAGCCTGGCATCCTATCTAATTTTAATGGGAACTGCATAAGGCAATCATTATAAATCTGTGTGGTGGGATTGCAACGTATAAATATGTAGTTTTTATACATACAACTGTACAAATTTTGGGGAAATAACAGAGCTATAAAGTAACCAATGCTTGTATACTATTGAACTTAGACTGGGCATGATGGCTCACACCTGCAATTTTAGCACTCTAGGAAGACCAGACAGGAGGATCGTTTGAGCCCAGGAGTTTAAAACCAACCTTACAACATAGTGAGATCTTGTCTCTATTTTTAAAGAGTTTAAAAAATTAGCCAGGTGTGGTGGTGTGCCCTTAACTCCAGCTATTTAGAAGGCTGAGGCAGAAGGATCACCTGAAGCCAGAAGGTCAATGCTACAGTGATCCTTAAGCATTCTACTGCATGCTAGCCTGAGTGACAGAGTAATACCCCCACAAAAAATAAAGGAAATTACATTGGTATTAATCTACAATAAATTGTTATAAATTAGGTTAACAGTGATGATCCCTAAGACTACAAGAAAATAATTGAAATAAACTACATTAAAAATTTAATGTAAGACCTAAAACTGTGTAACTTTGGGGGAAAAAAATTAGAAAGAAACTCCAGGATATTGGTCTGGGTAAAATTTTCTTGAGACCTCAAAAGCACAGACAACAAAAGGAATTTTAAAAAAGATAAATAGACGCACATTAAGCTAAAGAGCTTCTGCACAGCAAAGGAAGCAATCAACAAAGTAAGGCGATGACTCAGAATGGGACAAAATACTTGCAAACAACCCATCTGACAAGATATTATTACTGGAATCTATAAGGAACTCAAACAACTGAATAAAAAATCCTCTGACTTTTAAAATAAACAAGAGACTTGAAAAGATATTTCTCAAAAGAAGTGTCATAAAAATACCAACAAGTACATAAAAATGTTCAGTATCACTAATCATCAAGTAAATGCAGATCACAACGACAATGAGATATTGTGGTATCAATGCTGGTAAAATAGCTTTTTTTTCCCCAAATAGGCAATAAAGAATGCAGGCAAGGATGGAGAGAAATGGGTCCTTCCCATACTGTTCATGGGAATGTAAATCAGCACAACCACTATGAAGGACAGTATAAAGGGTTTTCTTCAAAAAGCTAAACATGCAACTCCCATATAATTCAGCAATCCCAATGCTGGGTATATATCAATTCAAAAGAAAGAAACTCAGTATATCTAAAAGGTATCTGCATTCTCATGTTTATTGTCACACCATTCACAATATCCAAGATATGGAGTCAGCCTAAGTATCCATCAATGGATGAATGGATTTTGTTTAATGTGGTAAATATATACAATGGAATATTATCTAGGATTTTAAAAAATGAAAATTTATCATTGGCATCAAAATGAATGGAACTGGATGATATTGTATTAACTGGAATAAGACAGGCACAGAAAGAAAAATAGCAAAATTTTGAACTGTACATGGGAGCTAAAGAAATTGATATTATGGAGCTAGAGAGTAGAATGATGGTTACCAGAGACTGGGAAAAAATGAGGAGGCAGGGTAAAAATAGATTGATGAATGATTACAAAAATGCACTTTAGTAGAAGAAATAAGACTTAGTATTTGATGAGCATAGTTAACAATCATTTATCGTTTGTTTCAAAATAGCTAGAAGAGTGAAATTATGTTTTTCCTAACACAGAAACACACACACACACACAGACACACACACACACACACAATTTTGAATGATGTGTATCCAAATTACCCTAATTTGATCATTACACATTATATGCTTGTACCAAAATTTCATATGTAATTTTTGTATGGATATATAACAGTAAGTATTGCTACTACGTTTCTATAAAAATTAAATTTTAAAAAAATGAGAGAAAAGGCAAGGAAATTAAAATGATATCCAAGAAAGTACGTATTTAACACAAAAGAAGTTTTACAAATTTACAAACAAAAGAGGAAAAAAAGACATAAGATACATTTTTTTTTAAATTGACAGTTTCAAATTCTACATTATAGATAATTCAATAAAATGTAAATCAATTAAAAACTCAAAGGACAGACATTGCAGAATAAGTCCAAATAATTACATGCTCTCTAAGAGAGATCTGCTTTAGATTCAAAGATACAAGTGAGCCGGGCTCAGTGGCTCTGCCTGTAATCCCATGCTTTGGGAGGCTGAGATGAGTGGATTGCTTAAACCCGCGGGTTCGAGACCTGTCTGGGCAACTTGGCGAGACCTCATCTCTACAATAAATCAAAAAATTAGCCAGGCATGGTATCGCGCGCCCGTAGTTCCAGCTACTCGGAAGGCTGAGGCAGAAGGATCACCGGAGCCCAGCAACTTGAGGCTGCGGTGGCCAGGAGCGGCCACTGCACCCCAGTCTGGGTGACAGAGTGAGACTCCAACTCAAAAAAAAAAAAAAGATACAAATGAAAAGTATTGAAAATAAGAGGATGAGAAAAGGATTCATCAAACAAAAAGTATCTAACAACAAAGGTAGACTGCTGAGAAAATAAAAAATGAATTGTTACGATAAAAATTATTAGATAAAAATAAACTTTATGATAACAAAGTTTCTGTCACAGAGATATGACAATTACAACATACATTTATCTAACAACAGAGTTCCAAAATACTTGAAGCAAAAACTGACACAACAAAAGGGAGAAATAATTCAAAATAATACCTGGAGACTTCAATACCCTACTTTTAGTAATGGATAGTACAAGTAGACATAAAATCAATGAGAGAAGAGCGCACTTGAACACCACAATAAACCAAGTAGACAAATCAGGCATATTGAATACTCCATCCAACAATAGCAGAATATCCATTCTTCTAAAGTGTACATAGACCATTATTCAGGCACAGAAATTTGTTAGGCCACAAAATGATTTTCAATAAATTTTGAAGTATTGAAATAATACAAAGTATGTTCTCCAACCAAAATGAAATAAAATTAGAAATAAAGGACAATAAGAAAATCTGGGAAATTTACAAATATATGAATGCTAAACAACGAAGTTTTAATTAACTAATGTAAAGGAAGAAAGAAGATTAAAATGTGAAAATACTTTTAAATGAATAGAAGTAAAAATTCACAATACCAAAACATCAGATATGCCACAAAACAGTGTCCAGCAGAAAATGTGCACCTGCAAATTCCTTTTAAAAACTTTATTATAGAGATGTGGGGTATGAGTGAGGATTAACTACATAAGCAGGCTGCATGCAGGTGAACTCTGGGCTTCCCACTGGCCCTCACTCCCTCTGACCGTGAACTTCTCATATCTTGCTAGATAGGCAACCATTCAAGCACAAGAGATTCGGAGAATCCCTGCAAGGTAGCACATGAGAAGACCATCCCCAAGACACATAGTAGTCCACCTCCACAAAGCAAGCATGAACAAAAAAGTTCTAAAGGCAGTAAAAGAGAAAGGTCAGACTACCTACTGGGGGGGGGGGCATCAGAATCACTCCAGACTTATCTGTAGAAACACTGCAAGACAGAAGAGAATGCAGTCCAATTTTTAACTTTCTTGAAGATAAGCAATTGCAGCCAAGAATTTCCTATTCCAACAAGCTAAGCTTCATCAGCAATGGAAAATTAAAATCCTTTCCAGACTTCCAGTTACTAAGATAATATGCCAACTCCAGACCAGCGCTTCAGTGGATGCTTATGATCGTGTTGAACACAGAAAAACAGAAAAAGAAAAAGAAAAAGAAAAAGTCCTTCTCTGTAAATTTCTATCTGAAAAAGAACATTTAAAATATGAATAGCTTCATTTTCCACAATAAGATACTAGAAGTAAAAAAAAAGCAAATTAAAAGCAAAACAAAGAGAAGAAAAGAAATAATAATGCTTAATGTGAAAATAAAGTATAAATGAGAAAAACAATAGAGATTATCAAACAAGCAAAATTTTTTTAAAAAATCAAAATTGACAAATATTTAGCTAAATTGAATACTGAAAAAGATGACCCAAGTTACTAAAATAAGAAATTATAAAAGATATCTTAAAAATAAGAACAACTGTATGAGAATACTATAAAGTATATACCAACAAATTAAATAAACAAGATAAAACAAAGAAATCTCTGGAAAGATGCAAACTACTGAAATTGACAAAAACTAGAACATATAGTATTCAGTTCTTTGTTGTGGACCCTGAAATTTATCATAACACTATAAGAAAGGGTTTGGCAGTAGTAGGATGCTGCCAGGGGAGCCACATAACATCACAAACCAGGCAAAGTGGGGATGAAAGGAAGGCCCGAACTTTACCTGCATGATCACCACTTATCTACCTAATCCTGAATTGTGCCTCACATCTTTAAAATTAATTAATTGATTAATTAATATTTAAAAATAAAAACTAGAACATATAAATGGAATTATAGTAAGATTTATGAATAATGGTAATAATAAATTTTCCTGTAAAGAAAAGCTCAGGACCAAATATGTCTTCAGGAAAGGTTTTACCAGTGCTTTTTGTTTTGTTTTACTTTTCCTAATAAATTACATCAATGTCATCAACTTTTACAAAAAAAAATAGAAGAAATCCTTTGCAACTCATTCTATGAAACCAGTATTACCTTGATACCAAAACTACATAAAAGCATCTTGAACATTGAGAACTAAAGAATAATATATACATTATGCATGTAGATGTAAAAAAATACACAACAAATTACCAAAAAACCAAATCAGGACCACACAATTATACAACATGACCAAATAACATTTATCGCAATAATCCAAGAGTGATTCAGCACAGGGATATCAATGCAATTCACTGTATTAATAGAATAAGGACACAGGCCACATGATCATCTCAATAGATGCAGAAACATCATTTGGTAAATGCAAAGCCTATTCATGACAAAAAAAAAAAAAACTTCACAGATTAAATATAGAAGGAAGCTTCCTCACCCTGACAAATGACATCTATGAAAACTCACAGCTTACACTACATTATTGGTAAGACTAAAAAACAATTTCCTTGACCATCAGAAACAAGACAAGGGTATCTACTCTCACCACTTCTATTCAGTACAATCTATCCACATTGGAAAGAAAGAAGTAAAACAATGTCCAATTGTAGATTGCATGGTACTATATACAGAAAGTCTTTAAAATCTTACAAAAATATTAGAGATTATTTATTAGAGTAAGTTTGCAAACTATGTAAGATCGATACTCAAAATCAATCATATATGATAAAATAATACAAAAATAAAATTAAGAGAACACATATTTACAGTAACATCAAAAAATAAAATATTTAGGAATAAATTTAACAAAAGACATACATGACTTGCATGCTGAAAACTACAAAGTGTCATTAAAAGAAGTTGAAGAAGATTTAACCAAATGGAAAGAGAGCAAATGTTTATTGATTGGAAAAATCCATATTGTTAAGATGGTGCTATAATTTGAACGTATCCCTGAAAAGTTCATGTGATGACAACTTCATCCAAAATGAAACAGTGTTAGGATGTAGGGTCTCATAAGAGGTTACTGAATTATGAGAGTTCGGCCATCATAAATGGATTAATATTGCTATTGTAGAGGCAGGTTTGTTATTTTGAGAATGCGTTATAACAAAGCAATCAGTCTCCAGTGCTGCTCTCTCAGTCTCACAGGCTTGCTGACCCTTTCTGTCAAGTTATAATGCAGCAAGAAGTTCTCATCCGATGCCATGGCCATGCTCTTGGACTTCCCAGCCTCCAGAACCATGAGCCAAATAAATCTGTGTTCTTTATAAATTACCCAGTCGGTAGTTTTCTGATATAGCAACAGATCGTTGACAAAGACAAATAAAAAAAAAAAAACCTATCCCCAAACTAATTTATGATTCTACACAATCCCTATCGAAACCTTAACTGGCTTTTTTTTTCTTTTTGCAAAATTTGACAAACTAATTCTAAAATTATTATGGAACTACAAAGGGCTGATAATAACAAAAACAGTCTTGAAAAATAGCAAACTTGGGCAACTCACATTCTGTAATATTAAAATTTTCTACATGGTAAGCATGAAAGTATAGTACCAGGATAACTATAAACCTATAGATCAATGGAATAGAACTGAAGGACCAAAATTAAACTTATGCATTTGTGAAAAATTAATTTCCAATAAAAATTCCAAAACAATTCAGTGGAAGTAAAGAATAATAATTTCAAAAAATGATCCTAGGAAACTGGATATTTAGAAATAAATAATGAAAATGGACCCTTCTACTATACTATAAATGAAAATTAACTGACTATTGACTAAAATTAAATGTAAGAACTAAGAGCTAAATCTAAAAACAAAATTAAATCTAAAGCAAACAAACATAACATAGAAGAAAACATAGCTGCAAGTATGACCTTGGATTAGGCAAGGTCATATGTGGTCATAACTATGATACTCAAGTGAACCCCCCCAAAAATATGAGCTTCCTCAAAATTAAAAATAAAATCTGGTGGAAACTGCTAAGGGAAGGAGGGGCATACCTCGTCAACAAGTGTACCTGCATGATCAATGTTTGTATTCAAAACCCTGAATTGGACCCCACATCTTTATAATAAATAAATAAATTTTAAAAATAAAAATAAAATCTGATTTTAAGTGCACTACCAAAAAGAAAAATGAACCCACAGAATGGGGGAAAATATCTGATAAGACTCTGATAACCAGTATAGAAATAAATCTTCAACTAAAAAAAATAACAAAGTAAATAACCTGGTTAAAAAATTTTCAAAATATTTGAATGGGCATATCTCCAAAGAATATGAACATGGGACCAATAAACATATGAAAACATGTTCAATATAATTAGTCATCAGAGAAATACACTTCAAAACTATGATGAGATACCATTTTACAACCACTAGGATGTAACAAAATGATGTTTTTATCCTTCTTTACAGCTGCAATATATTTCACCGTGTATGGATACCACATTTTCTTAATCCGGTCTACTTTCGTTGGACAGTGGGATTGATTCCATGATTTTGCTATTGTGAATAACATGGCAATAAACATGCATGTGCAGGTGTATTTTATTTTAAGTTGGAGTTTCATTCTGTCACCCAGGCTGGAGGGCAGTGACACACTCCGTACCACCACAACCTCGACCTGCTGGCCTCATGCGATCCCTCCACCTGAGTCCAATAGGCACGTGCCACCATGCCTGGCTAATTTTTTTTTTTATTGTCAAGATGAGATCTCACCATGTTGCCCAGGCTGGTCTTAAACCCCGGGCTCAGGCAATCCTCTCACCTCAGCCACCCAAAGTGCTGGGATTACAGGCTGAGCCACCATGCCCAGCTGCAGGTGTCTTTTTTACAGAATGATTTGTGTTCCTCCAAGTAAATTTCCAGGAGGGGGATTGCTGGATTGTGTGGAAGGTCAATTTCTAGCTCATTTAGATATTGCCACACTATTTTCCATGGAGGTTGGATTAGGTTGCACTCCCACCACCAGTATAGAAGCTTCTCCTTTTCTCCACACCCACATCTACTGTTTTTTGACTTATTAATGATGGTCATTCAACATGGTTTTGATTTGCATTTATCTGATGATTGTGAGGCTGAGAATGTTTTCATGTATCTGTTGGCTGCTAGTATGTCTCATTTTGAGAAGTATCTATTCATGTCCTCTGCCAATGTTTTAATAGTACTATAGACTTCTTAGCAAATTGGATGTAATCAGACACAATCATTCTTAGTGGCCTGTCACAGAAAGAAATAACTGAATACCACATGTTCTCACTCATAAGTGGGACCTGGACATTAACTACAATAACACAAAAGAAGGATCGGCAGTCACGGGGCATTGCCAGAGGAGGCAGGGAGGTGGAGTACACATAGCAACACAAAGGATACCTGATCCTATCTTAATCCAGTAGATGTGAGGACCAGTTGGAAACCCAAACTTCATCTACACATACATTACTTATGACTTTTACCCTCACAACTTTACAAGAAAATAAAGTAAAAGTAAAAAAAAAAAAAAAAAAAAGATGGTGATAACAAGTTTTGTTGAGGACATTGTGAAGTTGTAACCTTCATACATTGTTGGTGGGAATATAAAATGTTGCTGCCAATTTGGAAAAAAATATAACAGTTCCTGAAAATTTTTATCCTGGAGTTTTCATATGGCTCATCAATTCTACTCTTACATATATACCCCAAATAATTTAAAACGGATACTGAAACAAATACATGTATGTTCACAACAGCACTAGTCACAGTAACCAAAAGATGGAAACAACCTAGAGATACATCAACTGAGAAAAGTATTAACAAAATGTGACAGGGCATAGTCATAGAATAAAATATCCTTCTACTAAAAACTAAAAAGGAATTAAGTATTGATACATGCTGTAACATCAATGGTTTGAAAAAATGCTAATTGAAGAAAAATAGACACAAAGACACACAGACTAAAGAGCACATATTGTATGATTCAATTTATACAAAATAACAATGTTTTCAGGGGTTCTTGGTGGAGGAGGGAATAAGCAGTGACTGATAAAGTGTGTCATTTTATTTTGCAGCACTGAAAATGTTCTGGAACTAGATAGTGGTGATGGTTGCAAAACCTTTTGCATATACAGAATACCACCGAATGAAAGACAGTAAATTTTATTGCATGTGAGTCATATCTCAATTTTTAAAAAGTATATGATAGTAACAGAGGGATGGGCACATTGATTGACTCAACAGGATAACTTAAAAACACTCTCTTACATGCCCACAAGTGCAGGAATCTTTGACAAAGGAGCAAAACCAATTCAATGGAGAAATAAAAGTATTTCCAACAAATAGTATAAGAGCAATTAAACATCCAGAGACAAAACAATAAACCATGACTTAACTGTCACAACTCATCCAAAAATTACTTCAAAATAGATCACAGACTAAATGCAAAACATAAATGTAAAATTTCAGAAAACTCATAGGATAAAATATTCAGAATATACAACCAGAATAAGAGTTTTTAAACCAAAGCAAATTCATTAAAGGATAAGTTGATGAATTGTCTCTCAATAAAATTGTTATTATTATCATTTGCTCCATGAAAGATCCTTTCAAGAATGTAAACACACATGGCAAAATTGTTTGTTAACCCCATATCCAACAAAGACTCACATCTAGAATATATAAAGAACTCTCAAAATTGAAAAGTAAAAACAAAACCAAATTTTTTTTAATGGGCAAAATACATGAAGTGACAATTCAGTGGATAAGATTTACAAATAACAAATTAGCACATAAATAGATGACCAACATCATTATCTGTGAGGAAAATGCAAGTTAAAACACAATGAGACATCATTACACATGTGTTCAAATTGCTAAATAAATAAAGTGTCAATGCAAAATGCAGATAAATTGAATCATTCTTGCATGCTGGTGGAAAATGTACCCTACAGTCACTCTAGTATAGGTACCTTAAAAACCTAAACATACAACTACCATGTTATCTAGAAACTGCACTCCCAGAAATGAAAACGTAGGCTTTCACAAAAGTCTATCCATGAATGCTTATAGCATATTTATCCTTAATAAGCCCAAACTAGAAATAGCCATATACCCTTTCACTGGTACCCAATAGAGTCAACCACAGCACATCTATTCCATAAAATACTACTCAGCAATAAAAGAGAAATGAAGTATTAATATAGACAACCACCTGCATGAATCTCTAATGAGTGTGTGTGGGGGGGGGGAAAGCCAAATTCAAAGGTTACATATTCTTGGCTCTCTTTATACAAAATCCTCAAAATGACAAAATTCTAGAAATGAAGAGCAATTAGTGGCTGCTAGTGGTTAAGGGTGCCGATGAGTAAGACGGGAAGTGTGGGTGGCTAGGAAAGGGCAATATGAGAAATCCTCGTGGTGATGAAACTTCTGTATCTTGACTTTTTAAATGTCAGTATCTGATTTGTGACATTGTACCATAATTTTGAAAGATGATGGCACTGAGAAAAGCTAAGCAAAGTACACAGAATCCTCCTGTATTGCTTTTAATATCTGCCTGTGAGTATACAATTATCTCAAATTTTTGAATTAAAAATTATTTTTATTTCTATATACTACCAATAAAAATTGGAAAATCAAAACTTTAACAACCTATGCCATTTAACAATAACATATCAAAATATAAAGTACTTAGGGATAAATTTGACAAAACCTAAACAAGGCCAGCACACCAACAATGACATAACATTCAAACTCAACCTTGCCGAAACACACAATACATCTGTGGTCACTGTCCAAATACCTAAGTAATGGGTATCAGAGGAAGGGAGCAGAGACAGTATCTCTGAGATCAGGATGATGTTTCTGTAGAACCCAGGTTCATGGAGCTGGTACCTTCTAGATTATTCTTTCCCACCTCATACATCTCTCTAGGCACCTCTTCACCCTACACTGCATTTTTCTTTCACCAGCATCTCACTCTAAGAACCTTAGAGCACAAGTGAAGGCATACATCTCTTTATGTATTTGGAAAACAATTCTCCATTGACATTTACCTTCTGAAATCATCATACCCCAGAGCATGATGTACTGTCCCTTAATTCAATACAAATTTTAAGTGTCCTTTTGTGAGCCATAAACGATAGGAAAACAAAGATAAATAAAACACCCTCTCTGTCCTCTAGGAGTTCACACTATTAAGGATGCACTAATTCGTTTAAGGAGACATCAAATTACAATAGACCTGTCTCAGCAAACACATGTGGAACTTAAGGGAACCTAGTAACCCATCTCCTTGGCAACAATTTCCACTCGTTGCCTAAGGAATGATTTCCTTCCCTCCCGCCTCATCCCCTTCTATTCTTCTATCATTCTGATCAAATTAATTTCGCAGCACATACATAATACAAGAAAGAGAGAAAGAGCAGGAAAGAGCAAATAAACCCTAGAGGTGGTGCTTATTGCCTTCTGGAAACTATGTCTGGCTCTTTCCTGTTTTTTCAGAATCACAAGTCCAGTGCTATTATCTTACCGGTCATGGAAGATACAGGGACAGGGTCTCCATTAGGGTGCCTCACTATGTCGAGGGCTTAGTGTCAATACAAAGAAAGCATGTGGCCCAGAACTCATAACCCTGTCCCAATTATCATTTACTATTTTTTTTATGGGGCCAAGAAATATTAGGGAAGTTTTTACAAGGAAAACAACACAAGATGCTAACTGGCATTAGAGACAAAAAAGAAAACCCTACCCACATCAACAATAACAAAACCAAAGAGAAGCATTGCAAGAAATATTAGAGATTATTCCTCTCCTCTCATTTCGGGTGTTCCTGTTGACTATAACAATTAATTGATACTGAAAAATTAAGAGAAACAAACAGTTATGATCCAAATCTCTCTCTCACACACACAGACATACACAATTATCCACACAGTAAAAAATATGGATAATTTTAACACTGCTAAATATTAGACTAAAACAAAGATTATAATTCATAGTCATCAGATTAAAACTTTTTTTATTCCCTAAATGTATAATTAGGCTAAATAGAAATTTGCAATTCTTATGACTTGCAGCAAAATGATGCAATAACACAGAAGGGTCAGTGCAGACTGAGCCATTACATTTGAAAACCTGATGGCATCATAACTAAATACAATAAAAATATTTTTTAAACAATTTTCCCCTCATTGCTCCAATGGCACTACCCCCACAGAATGTATCTTACTATGAAATTTGACAAAAAATGAAAATATACCAACATGCAACCAGACCCGCAAAGTAACATCATTTAAAACATCCCTAAAACATTGGAAGTGAACTGAATTTCAGATAACAATGCATAATAATTAATTGAATAATAGTTTTCTCTCTCTCCCATACATCCTCATTTTGCCTAGAAAAATAATTGTCAGGACTTTCTAGTAGTCTAAAAAGTGCTTGTGAAATTACTGCTAGGTGAAAATCAGAATAAAAATTATACATAGCTATCATTTCAACTACTCAAAAACTTTATTCATATGCAAAGAAGGTCTTGCCAGGAACACAAACAATATTATAACGTGTATTATGTGTGTGTCATTAAATTCATTTGAACAGTATGGTAGAAGAATGAGAGGGGATAGGAAGGGACGGAAGGAAATCAGTCCTTAGGCAACGAGTAGAGTGGAAACTGTTGCTAGGGAGACGGGTTACTAGGCTTCTGAAATAGCTTAAATGAGAGATGACATTCTAAACCGAGGCAGAGGCTATGAGGACAAAGAGGAAGGGAAAATTGAGGTTTTTACATATTTTTTGCAGAAAAGCTGTATCTGACAAAAAGCTTCTTTTTCTTCAAGAATAAAACAACAACTAAAAAAATAATGAAAAGTAAATGTTACATGAGCCTTTTGACTATTCAAATAATTTGAAATTATAATATTAGGTACTTATCAGTGCCAGGCAATTGTCTCTTGCCATCTTTTTAGGCAGCACATGAGGTTGTTTTCATCAGTATCATCAGAGGTGGAGAGGGTTGTGTGCATTGCCCCACATCACACAGCCTAACAGTTAGGAGGTCTGGAATTACCATCAGAGAACAGACCCTCACTTAGACCCTGAACTGCATACCCAGCGCTTAGACAAGGATAGTATGATATACTGAACCAAACCTAGAAACCATCCTCTTTCTGTTTCTTTCTGTCTTCTTCTTCTTCTTTTCTCCCAGTAAACACATTTCTAGAATTGTTTATCTTCCCCACGCTGGTTATTTTGCTTATTCCGGGCGGGAAGCGGGGGTTGCAGCATCTGTCCCTCTGTGAAAGGTGAATAGTTAATCGGCACGAAGTGATGAAGGCTGCTGAGTTGATTTTCAAATGAAAGAAGAGACAGGAGGTCAGATTCACCTTTTAAGTCTGTGTGGGAGTAGGTGGGGGGAAATGACAAATAAAAGAAGATGGTGACGGGTCTAATGGAATAGCCCAAAGTGGACCCAGGTCCCTTATCCGTGTAGACAGGCCCCGGGACTTCTTTGTGGATTATCTCTGGGTAGAAACTGGCAGGTGGGAGAGCAAACCAGAATACACTACAAGACAATTCAGACAGGGGCACAGAAGAAGCAGCTTCACTGTAGTGAGGAATGTGTGATGAGCCGTCAGTGAAAAAGAGACAGAAACAGTCACTGCAGCACACAAAACAGGGCGAAATAAAGATAGAATTTTCCAAAATCCAAAGCTGTTGGATTCAAGCCATGGAGTTGTGACGATGTTTTACTTCTTTTCTATGCTTTTCAGTTTCATAATAAAAATATATTATCTTTATAAAAATGAATTGAAACTCAGTGAACTGGTTTGCTCTACTTAGTGGGCTGTTTCTGGGATCCATTCAGTAGCACTGACTTGACGCTTACATGCTGGAGTGGCTTCAGGAGGCACTAACCGAGGTCCATTCCCAAGACAGTGATACCGAAGGCAGGAATATTGTTCAAGGCATGCAATACTGCTTAGTTCTATACCTAAGTTGAAAGTAGAATATCTTAGAGAAGGTCAACTATATATAAAATAGAATCAATCGCAACAAGATGCTGACTTGATTTATAAATACTGTTCTAAGAAATTGCAAGAAGATTAACAGATAAAAAACAAAAAATGGAGAGGTGATTTACCCCATACGTGATCAACAGGTTGTTACTATCTTGACCTCATCAGTAGGTAAAAGACAAACAGAAGACAAGAATATACCATTAAAAAAGTAGTTTAGAATGATAAAGTAATTCAGAAAACATTGTACATTATACCTTGACCAGTCTCATAGTACACAGTGAGCTGTTGGGGGGGTTCCAGAATTGTGAAAATAAATCTGAAGGCAATTTGGCAATATAGGAGAAAATATAAGTATATTTTTTAACATTGCAACTTGATTTCTAGAAATGTGTACAATAAGTATTAAAGATAAAGGTGTATATTGTGACAATACTAGAAAAAATGGAAAAATAAATTCTAAATATCTGTAAGAAATGTTTTGAATAATCTATGCCTAGTTAATACAATTAGATATTGGACATCCCTTAAAGTGTCTGAGATACTGACACGAAAAGCTACTCTCAATATGTAAAGTAGTATAAAATACAAAAATTATCCCATTATGTTTTTAAAGTATACACATGTACAAAATTGTTGGAAAATATAGAGACTAAATTGTGGTTATATAAATGAAAATGAAATTGCTGGAATGATTTTCATTTACATACACCTGTGTTCTCACAATTATTTATACTCATATATTTTGAATTTGTAAGCAGAATAAAATTTTTTAAAAAAAGAAAGAAAATAAACATTCTTACTAATGGGAAAAGATAGAAACAGTTTACAGCAGAAATATAAATGATAAATATAAGAAACAAGGTTTGAGTTTCTCAAACCTTTATTTAAACAAATTTAGAATTGCAGAGTGGCATATCATTATCATTTATTCAACTGTCAAAAATGTTTAAAGCATCTGTACTGCAAAGCTGGTGAGATAACATATATTTTGCACAATTGGGAGTTAATTAGGCAAGTCCTAGCAAATACATTAAAAATGCCATACTTGAGGAAACTCCTTCAGGTCCCCTCCCACTGTGGGAGCCTCTCTGTCCTTTCAATTCTGCTTTCCAAAAAAATGCCATACTTTTCTTCACATTCAGTAATCTGTATTAAGAAAACAGAGTTTAGACAATAACTTACTTACAAAGATGTTTATCACTGTATTGTCTTATGACTATCTAAAATTTTAAACATAAAGAAAATGCATCATTAAGTACAGTGTATAATAATTAAAAATGATGTTTCTGTAGGATTGTTTGAATCAAGAAGGTTTAGCAGTCTAGGCAACTTCTGTTTGGCATATTAAATGTATGAAAAGGGTGGACAAAGCTTGCTTAAGGTGCACAGAGGAATCAAAACGTGAAGAATTCACTCCTTCTTTGCTACTTTCTGTCTACAAGCAGAGATTATTTAATAAGATAAACAAATTACTTGAGAACCCTTTGTTCTGTAACCCAGAGAGCCAGTTGACCTGTGGACCTTCCACCTGCATAATAACCCTTAACCCGGTCATCAGTCCTGTATACAGAGCAACATTTTAGAAGACTAAGGAGAAATAAATTCATTGGTACATGAACACCTCAATTCAGAAAGAGAAGAAGGGTCCAACTATTTGCCATTGATAGAAACTATTTCAGAACTTAATAGTTTGAAGTAAAAAATAATAATAATAACTATGCATACAAATACATTTAACATGAAAAAACTTCACTGTCCTCAAAATAAAGTGACCTCTGAGTTTGTCATTCTTCATTTGGTTTCAGGGTGACAATAATCCATATGTGGCTAGTGGCAAGATATGTAAAGAAAGTAAAAATGTCCTGATCTTACTTAATTCATCCTGATGTATTTTTCATATAATGATTTCTACTGAGCAGAACCAAAGGAAATGGTAGAGAGAAATGAGAAAGCCAATTTCACTAAATAAAAAACATTGGTGATGGGAAATGATCGCTGACGGATAAATGCTGTTATTCTTTAATCGGCTTTTAATTTTTAAAACTGCACTATGAGGCCGGGCTTGGTGGCTCAGCCTGCAATCCCGCGCTTTGGGACGCTGAGATGAGTGGATTGACTGAGCCCGCGGGTTTGAGACCCGCCTGGGCAACTTGGCGAGCCCTCATCTCTACAATAAATCAAAAAATTAGCCGGGCGTGGTAGTGCGCGCCTGTAGTTCCAGCTACTAGGAAGGCTGAGGCAGAAGGATCACCGGAGCCCAGCAGGTCGAGGCTGCAGTGGCCAGGCACTGCACTCCAGTCTGGGCAACAGAGTGAGACTCCAACTCAATAGATAGATAGATAGATAGATAGATAGATAGATAGATAGATAGATAGATAGATAGATAGATAGATAAACCCCCTATGAGATCTAAAACTCCTAGATTTTGCATTCCAGCTGCAAAATTTAAAAATAATAGAAAAGTTGCCGTTCTCAGAAGCTTCCAAAGATCTTTAATAAATTATGATGACAAATGTCTGCCTTATTAACTTTCATCCTTCATTTTGATTTTAAAAACGTACCAGGCTTGATTTAGGGGGGAAAAATAGCTTTTTGTTAAGGGTTTCAGACTGAGAATAAGTTAGTGGTGAATTGAGAAAGAAAACACTCAAAAAGTTTTCAAACGATCAATTAGGACCTTCATGTAAGGCAACTGTTTAAGGTCAGGAGACACCATATGAAAGAATTAGAATTAACAAACTGTGACCCTAACATAGATTGAGGGAAATGTTTTTGTTTTTGTTTGTTTATTTGTTTTGTTTTGTTTTGTTTTTCACCAGCCATATTGAGAAATTTTGTAAGATGTGGGGTTTTCCTGACTTGTAGAGAACAATTAGCTCTAGGGTAAGCACCAATCTGATCCAGCATTTTAAAAAAGTATATGTATATATATGTTTAAAAGAGGGGAAAAACCATAAACATAGAATTTCTACACACATACACAGCGGAAACATCTTTTAAAACAAAAAGGTGAAATGAAGACTTTTTAGATGCACAAAAGCTGAATGAGGGAAGTGGCATGTATATATATAAAATCCAAGCAATTTAACTAAATATCAGAATATCTGAATCAACAATGTAGAGTTAAAAAATACAGTAGTCCTAGAAAAATGACATTCAAAATTTGGAATTCAATACCAGGTACCCAAAGATGCAGGAAAATGCAGCATATAATGAAGATGACAATAAACAAAAATTGATCCAGAACTGACACATAGTTTATACTTATCAAAAAATAACATTGGAAACATTACCAAAGAACTTTTTGTTGAATGTTTTAAACTTTTAATAGACACATTGAAGTTATAAAAAAGATAAATTCAAATTTATAGACATGAAAACTACAATGCATTTGATTAAAAAAATACACCAGATGGAACCAATGAGAGACTGGACATTGCATAAAAATATTAGTGAATAAAAAAACCAATAGAAACTATTCCAAATTAAATGCACAAAGAAAGAATAATTAATAAAAAAGAACATAAATGAGCTGTGAGAAAACTTCAAACAGCATAATATTCATATAATTTATGTCTCTCAATTAACTGAAAATGTCAACATCATTTTTTACAAATTTTAATAGAAAGTATAAACCCACAGATCCAAGAAGTGTAATGAGCCCAAGAACAAGAAGCATTAAAAAAAAGATACACCAATGTATCTCATAATTTAAATACTCAAACTCAGAGAAAAACAGACACATTACATACAAAGAAACAATGACAAGGATAGCAGAAGAGATCATTAAAAACAGTGCAAGTGAGAAGAGAGTGGAACAGCATCTTTAAAAGACAGAGGGGGGGAACCATAGACGTAGAATATCTACACACATACACAGTGGAAGCATCTTTTAAAACAAAAAGATGAAATGAAGACTTTTTAGATACACAAAAGCTGAATGAGGGAAGTAGCATCATCAAAACTGCAAAGTAGCTGGGAAATTGGCCCCTTTAGTGAAGCAACAGGTCAACTGGTAAAGATGGATAATAACTGTTTTAGGATTTTGGAATCAAACGAAAAACTTTCAGCCATCAGGGAGGTAGCTAAATTTTGGTTATAAAGCATTATGGCATTTTGCTTACCCACTACTACCCTCCATTCTACAGACCAGCAGCATCCATGGAGACCGTGTTCCCACTGCAGATTGGTGGTGTCAGAGAAGAAAGATGAACTTTGAAATATTTTTAAAAGATGATTGTGATTGTGTTTTAACCTGCCAGGCAGTTTGCTGATGAAACATTGCAGAAGTTGGCATTTGTTTTGCCCACCATGGCTTCAGATTGCAAGAAAGTGAAAACAAAACAACCTAAAAAAAGGAGAAAAACATATTTGCAAATCATATATTTGATAAGAATCAAGTATTCAGAATATGTAGTTAATGTATTAGTCCATGTGGACTACAACAGTAAAATACCATGAGCTGCATAGCCAATAAACAATAGAAATGCTTTTCTCACTATTTTGAAGACAGGCAAATCTAATGAATGAGATATATCAGCAGATTAGTTGTCTGGTGAGGACCTTCTTTCTGATTCATAGATGGTACCTTCTAGCTGTGTCTTCACATGGTGGAAGGAATGAAATAGTTCTCTTTTATAAAGACAGGAATCCTATTTATTAGAGTTCTGCCCTTAAGACCTAATCATCTATCACATGTTCCACCTTTTAATACCATTACACTGGGGAGTAGAATTTCAACATATGAGCTTTTGGGGGTCACAAATATTCAGACCATAGCAATAAACCCTTATAATTGAATGGCAAAAAATAATAATTGGCAAATGTAAGTAAAAAGTTATCCAAATTATCTATGTGAATGGCAAATAAGTACATGAAACAATGTTCTGCACTATTAATTTCTAGAGAAATGCATATCAAAATGACGAGATATGATTTCCTACTATAAAAATGGTAACAATTTCCAAAAAGAGAAAAACTTCATAACAAGGGTTGATAAAGATGTGGAGAGATAGTAACTCTTATAAATTGATGTTAGAAATGTTTGGAAGTTCCTCCAAAAGTTAAATATAAAATGACATGGTTTATGAGCCAGGAATTCCACTCCTATAAATATAACCCCCAAATTGAGAACAGGTACTCAACTACTTATATGTGAATAAATTCCATATCATAGAAATACTATACCTAGCATAATTATCCTTATAATGAAAGTGAAGGAGGAAGAAAGATATTCTCAGGGAAAGCAAAACACGGAATTCACCACCAACAGACTCCTCTGTAAAACAAAAAAAAAAAAAAAAGTCAAAATAATTATTTAGAGAAAAAAGTACTTAGAAACTCATATCTACATAAAAGAAAGGAAGTGTGTCAGAGGAGAAATATATGAAGGTTAAAAAAAAGCTTCTGTATTTTTTACTCATAATTAATGCAAAACACAACTGTTTAATGTAGTAATTCTAACAATATATTAGGTAATTAAGTGATTTTTGTTTGTCTGCTTATGTGGTACATTATTTAATTTATTGATTTTTTAGCTATTAAGCATATTTTGAATTGGTCATAGTGTATAGTGTAATGGGTTGTTGAATTCAATTTGTTTGTGTTTTGTTGAGAATTTTTACATCTATATTAGAAGCAAATCATAGAATCTCCTCGCTTCAATAAATATTCAGCTTATAATGTCAATAGAACCAACACTGAGAAAACATAATATACACAAAGGAACAAAAAGCACTAGAAATGCCAACATTATAAATTTTTTTAAAACTTTATATAGCATGTAAATTTAATTCAGTAGTTAAATGATAATAATTACAATGTACAATTATCACTACAATGTATAATAACATTTATCAAAAATAAAGTGTGGGAAAATAATAATGCAAAAGTCAGAAGTATATTATTATTGGAAACTACACATAGTTTACATAAAGTGGTATAATATCATTTAAAAGCAGATTGTGATAAGTTAACAATATATGTTCTAAACCCTAAAATAACCACCAAATAATAAAAATAGAGAATTATAGCTAATAAATAAATAAAAAGGAAAAAATGAAATCAAAAAAATACTCAATATAAAGGGCACAGAATTAAAAAGAAAGCAGATAGAATAAACTTAAAACAAATACAAAAATGAAATATTTAAACGATGTCAGTTTCACATAAAATACAAATGGTTTAAATATCACAACATAAGAAGACTGGCAAGTCTAGTTTTAGCACAGAGACTAATGTGATCTAGTATCACAGTGTGAAGCTTCTGAGTGCCACAAACACGTGGTGGCAGTCACAGCTGAAGGGGTGGGGGAGGGGGGTCGTTGTAGCGTCTTCTTGGAGGATTTTTCTTATTGGATATTCTTCTAGGAACTCTACTAGATCCCAAAGGGTAGATTCCAGCGATTTCAGATAAAGCTTAAACCTACATAGAGGCATAGTAGCCATTAAATAAACACAGACCACATGCATTTCCTAAGTGACAAATGGCTGTATCTACAGAGAGAAGAGCAACAATAGCGATAGCCATAGAGGACTCACTGAAAACCCATGGAACTGGAGGAGGGTAACAGAATACAAAAAGTCCTACCCCTGGGGAGGGTGAGAAAGACATGCTAGGCCCTTAAGTTAGTATTTGGAGGAGGGGCCAGAGTACTAATGAATGGCCAGATCATTAAGCAAGAAAAGGACATAGAAAGGCATCTAAATAGGAAAAGAAAAAGAGAAACCATCTTTCTTTGCTGATTATTTGATCTTATATTTTAAAAACCCTAGACTGTACCAAAAACACTTTCGAACTGATAAATTACTTCAGCAAAGTTTCAAAATGCAAAACAATGTTTAAAACTCAATAACATTTCTTATTTTAAAATTTATTTATTTATTTATTATAAAGATGTGGGATATAATTCAGGGTTAGGTATACAAACATTGATCATGCAGGTACCCTTGTTGTTGTTTGCCCCTCCCTTCCCTAGCAGTATCTCTCAACTGCCAGTCCCACCCCCCTTCCCCTGACAGTTTTCCTCTTCTGCCAATCGCTTTCTTATAGCATTATAATTGTTCGAGGTCACCTTATGAGTGAGAACATATGGAACTCAGTTCTTTGTTTCTGTGATAAATCACTGAGTATGATCAACTCCAAATCCATCCAATTTGCTGCAAAGTCCATTTATAACTCTACGAGCACACATCAAGAAAATGGAAAGATCACAAGTGGAGAGCCTAAGGGAGCTGGAAAGAGAAGACCACCAAAACCCCAACTTTAGCAGAAGAATCCAAATCACAAAAACAAGAGCTCAAATATGGGACATAGAGACAAAAATATTATAGAAAACATCAACAAAACAAAAAGCTGGTTCTTTGAAAGAATTAACAAGACTGATGGGCCTCTAGCCAGAATGACCAAGAAAAAGAGAGAAAAAGCCTAAATAAACACAATGAGAAATACAAAAGATCAAATCACAACCAACTCCGAAGAAATACAAAGTATTATCAGATATTACTATGTACACCTATATGGAAACAAACTTGATAACCTAGAAAAAATGGAGGACTTTCTGACATCACACGACCGCCCCAGATTAAAACAAGAAGACACTGAGACACTAAATAGACCAATAACACCCCAAGAAATTGATTCCGTCATACGAAGACTACCTACCAAAAAAAGCCCTGGACTGGACGACTTTCCAGCAGAATTCTACAAAACATTTCTATACACTAACAGCAAACTATCCAGAAGAAAAATCAGAAAGAACAATATTGTTTATAATAGCATAAAAAATGCCTAGGAGTAATGTTTATGATAGCATAAAAAATACTTAGGAGTAAGTTTAACCAAGCAAGTGAAAAATCTGTAAAATTAAAAGTATAAAACATTGACAGAAAAATTGAAAATAACACAAATAAATGGAAAGATACCTCATATTTACGGATTTTAAAAAATTAATATTGTTAAAAGGTTCATACTACCTAAAGCAATCTAGACATTCAGTGCAATTTATATAAAATTTTCTATCTTACACAAAAATAGACAAAATATTACTAAAATCAATATAGAACCAGAAAAAAAACTAAAGACCCAGAGTAATTTTGAGCAAAATTAACAAAGTTTAAGGTAGATTTCAAAATATACAACAAAGTTATGGTGATCAAAATAACATGACATTGGCATAAAAACAAACACATTGACGAATGAAACAGAATAAGGAGCCCAGAAAAAAACCAAATGTATCTATAGTCAATTGATTTTTGACAAGGTTTCCACAATGACACAATGGGAAAAGGACAGGATCTTCAGTAAATGGTGTTGAGAAACCTGGATATCTACATATAGAAGCATAATATTAAATTTTTATCTCATATCTTATAAAAAAATTAACAACTGAACTAAAGATGTAAACATAAGATGAGAATCTGTAAACTCTACTACAAGACATTGCTCTGCAAAATGATTTCTTAGATATGACTCCAAAAGCACAGGCAACAAAAACAAAAATGGAAGCATGGGATTGTTTTAAACTAAAAAGCTTCTTTAAAAAATTATAAAATAAACTTTATTTAATATTCTCAGACATTCACAAGACATTTTTGTCTTGTTCTTTTTAGTCCTCACTTCCAATCTACCACTATATTTCTACTTATACAAGTACTAAAATTCTAATGTATTATTTTAGTATGAATAAGGTATATAATATTTGTGGGTTTTTTTTATTTTTAAGATGTGGGGTACAATTTAGAATTAGGTATACAACTGGTCACCTTACAGATAAAGTTTGGGCCTCCCTTCTGTCCCCACTTTGCCTGGTTTTAGGTCAAGTATCTCACTACTGCCGATCTCTTTCTTACAGTATTATGGTAAATGTTCAGGGTCTGTTTATGAGGGAGAATGTGGTACTCTGTTCCTTGTTTCTGTGATAGATCATTGATAATCATAGACACTTAAATCCATCCAAGTTGCTGCGAAGTCCATATGTTTGTCCTTGTTTACAGCTGTGTAGTAATAGTCCATTGTGTATATGTACCACATTTTTAAATCCAATCCAGTTTTGACAGGCAGCACAGTTTTTTCCATGTTTTTGCTCTTGTGAATAGTGCTGCAATAAGCATGCATGTGCAGGTATCTTTTTTGTAGAATGATTTGAGTTCCTCCAGGTGTAATCCCAGTAGGGGGACTGTTGGGTCATATGAAAGGTCAATGTCTAGTTCTTTTAGAAATCACCACACTGTTTTCCGAAGAGATTGCACTAGATTCCCATAAATGTTGAAGGGTTCCTTTTTTTCTGCTTCCTCACCAGCATCTGTTGATGCTTGTTTTATTAATGATGACCATTCTTACTGGGGTTAAGTGGTATCTCAATGTGGTTTTGATTTGCATTTCTCTGATGAGTGAGGCTGAGCACTTTTTCATGTGTCTGTTGGCTGCCATATATCTTCTTTTGAGAAGTGTCTATTCATGTTATTTGCTCACTTTTTAATAGGGCTGTTTGTTTTTTTCCTTTCAGCACATTTGTGTTCCTTGTAGATCCTGGACATTGGGCCTTTGTCAGATATACAGTTGGAAAATATTTTCTTCCCATTCTGTGGTCTGTCTCCCCGCTCTCCTGTTGGTTTATTTTACTTTGCAGAAATGTTTCAGTTTAATGAGATCCCACTTGTCTATCTTATCTCTTGTGGCATGGGCATTTGGCGTTTTGTTAAGGAATTGGTCGAATATTCCAATTTCTGAAAGGGTGCTTCCTGTTTTTGCTAATATTCTTATAGTTTGAGGTTTTACATTTAGGTCTCTGATCTATTTAGAGTTGTTTCTGTGTATGGTGATATGGTAGGGGTCCTGTTTCAATCTTCTCCTTATGGTCAGTCAGTTCTCCCAGCACCATTTATTGAATAGGTTCTCCACTACCCAGTGGTTGTTGGTGGAGGCTTTGTCAAAAATGAATTGGTTGAGAAATTTAAGTTTTTCTTCTAGAATCTCTATCCTGTTCCATTGGTCCATATGCCTATTCTTGTATCAATATCAGGCTGTTTTGATTATTGCAGCCTTATAGTAAAGTTTAATGTCTGGAAGTGTAATCCCTCCCACTTTGTTTCTTTTGCTGAGGATTGTTTTGGCAATTCGTGGTCATTTATGTTTCCATATGAATATCTGTATTGTCATTTCCAGGTCTGAGAAGAATGTTGGTAATTTAATGGGCATTGAATCTGTAGATTGTCTTTGAGAGGATGGACATCTTTTTTTTTTTTTTTGAGTTGGAGTCTCACTCTGTCACCCAGACTGGAGTGCAGTGGCCACTCCCAGCCACCGCAGCCTCAACCTGCTGGGCTCCGGCGATCCTTCTGCCTCAGCCTTCCAAGTAGCCGGAACTACAAGCACGCGCTGCCACACCCGGCTAGTTTTTTTATTTATTGTAGAGATGAGGTCTCAGACATCTTAACAATGTTGATTCTGCCTACTCATGAGCATGGAATATTTTTCCATTTGTTTGTGTCTTCTTGGATATCATTGAGTAATGTTTTGTAGTTTTCATTGTAAAGTTCTTTCACTTCTCTGGTTAAAAAGATGCCAAGATATTTCATTTTTTTGTGGCTGTTGTGCATAGATTGTGCTTTTTATTTGGTTCTCTGCCTGTTTTTGGTTGAGACACTAAATAGACCAATAACAACTCAGAAAATTTACTCCATCATAAGAAAACTACCTCCAAAAAAAAAAAAAACCCAGACCAGATAACTTTCCAGCAGAATTCTACAAAATGTACAAGGAGGAGCTGATATCAATCTTATTGAAAGTATTCCAGGCAATTGAGAAAGACGGAATTCTCCTCAAATCATTTTATGAAGCTAGCATCACATAGACAACCAAACCGGGTAAAGATCCAACAACAAAAAAGAGAACTACAGGCCAATATCCCAATGAACATAGATGCAAAAATTATCAACAAGATTCTAGCACATTGAATCCAATAACACATATGAAAAATCATCCACGATGACCAAGTAGGTTTCATCCCCAGGATGCAGGACTGGTTCAACCTCCACAAGACCTAAAGGTAATTAAATACATCAACAAATATAAAAACAAGAACCACCTGATTATATTATTAGATGCATTAAAAACCTTCTTGATAAAAATCCTCAAACACATAGACATAGGAGGAATATAATTCAAAATAGTGAGTACCATCTATGATAAACACACAGCCAGCATATTGCTAAATGGACAGAAACTGGAAACATTTCTCTTGAAAACCATAACAAGACAAGGCTTCCCATTCTTGCCCCTCTTGTTCAATATTGTGTTAGAAGTCCTAAATTGGGCAATTAGACAAGAAAAGGAAATCAGGGGTACCCAAACAGGAAAAGAGGAAGTTATCCTTCTTTGCTGACGATATGATCCTATACCTTGAATACCCAAGACAATCAGTAAAAAACCTGCATTCACTGATAAAGGACTTTGGCAAAGACTCCAGGTACAAAATTAGTGTGCAAAAGACAGTTGCATTCTTAAACTAAAAAGCTTCTGCACAGCAAAGGAAAACATTAAGTGTGTAAAAATAATCCATGGATTGGGAGAAAATACAGATGCTCCTCAGTGTACCATAGGTTTATGTCCTGATGAGCCCATCATAAGTTGGAAATAATACAAGCTAAAAATGCATTCAATGTATATAACTTACTGAACATTGTTGCTTAACCTAGCATAAGATACAGGTGCTGAGAATACTTACATTGGCCTATGGTTGAGCAAAATTATCTGGAACAACAGCACATCATAGAATAGTTTTTTTCCCTTCTGATCATATGGCTGACCAGGAACTGTATCTCACTGTAGCTACCCAGCATGGTGAGAGAGTACCACATATTGTTAGCAGGGGAAAAGATCAAAATTCAAAGTGTAATTTCTACTGAATGCATATTGCTTTCACACCTTGCAAAGTTTAAAAATCGTAAGTCAAACCAGTATACTTCAGGGACCATCTGTATTTGCAAACCATACATTTGATAAGAGGTTAATATTCAAAATACATAAAGAAAATGAACTCAATAGCAATAAAACCAACAGCCCAATTAAAAATTAACAAATTATCTGAATCGTCATTTTTAAAAAGAAGACATGCAAATGGCCAAGAGATATATAAAAAATGTTCAACATCACCAATCATCAGGTAGATACAAATTTAAATAACAATAACATATCACCTCACATCTCTTATTTTGGATTTTATCAAGAAGTCAAAAGGTAACAAGTGCTAGTGAGGATGAGTAGAAAAGGAAACCCTTGTACAATGTTGTTGAGAATGCAAATTAGTTCAGCCAAATGAAAAGCAGTGTGGACAATTTTCAAAAAATTAAAAATAGAAACACCATGTGCTCCAAAAATGGAGCTGGGAATATACACAAACAAAATAAAAACAGTATTTTGAAGAGTTATCTGAGCTCTCATGTATCAACTTATCAATCTATCAAACAAATGCATGGATAAAGAAAATGTGATATATATACAAAACAAAATGCTACTTAGCCTTAAAAAAAGAAGAAAAGTATGTTATTTGCAATAAAATGGATAAATGTGGAGGACACATATTAAGTGAAATAAGCTAGATGTAGAAAGACAAACACTGCATAATCTCACATATGTGGAATCTAAAAATAATTGAACTCATAGAAGTAAATAGTAGAATGGTGGTTACCAGAGGCCTGGCAAAAAGGGGCAGATATGAAAAATGAGGCAAGTTGTGCAATTCCCCTCAGGTCCCCTCCTACTGTGGGAGCTTTTCTGTCCTCTTAATAAATCTTGCTTTCTAAAAAAATGAAAAGAAAAGAAAAATGGGGAGAGGCTATTCAAAAGGTACAAAGTTTCAGTTAGACAAGAAGAATAAGTTTTTGATATCTATTGCACAGCATAATGACTACAATTAATAACAATGTATGTATTACATATTTCAAAATTCCTATCAGTGTAGATTTTAAATGTTCTCATGACTAAAAATGATTATGTAGGGTGATAGATATGTGAATTAACTTAATTTAATTATTCTACAATGTAAACATATATCAAAACACTATTTTGTACCTCCTACCTATATACAATTATTGTTTTCAATTAAAATAAATTTCAGATAAAATGTCTATTATTAAAAACAAGAGCACTAAAAAACCACATCCAGGAACTCAGTGCCTAACTAAGACTGAGGCTGGGTCAGGACATATAAGCATTAAGTAACAATGTGAATGCAATAGAGCTGGGAGAACTACAGAAGTCAAGTTCCTACAAGGGAACAGTACAAATGGAACACTCAAAGCTAAGGAGAGTAATGCAAAACAAAGTAGGGAATCGATATTGAGTAAAACCCTCTGACAAATATGCCTACATTCTTCAACAAGTATTTCAAAAAGGAATGGGAATTCTTCAGGGCAATAAGGGTGTATCAACGAGAAACCTCAGACAGCTCACCTTCTGACTAGATTAATGCAGACCTCCACATTAAGGCCTACTCAAAAAAATGCCTAAATGTCTATCATATATACAACATATCCAACAATCAAAAAAAAAATACAATAAGGCAACAAAAAAATAGTCTGGAAAAATAAAGCGGTCATTATATCCAGATTCATATACAACAAAGCTAGCACAACTATAAGAAAACTAAAATATCTATAATTAATATGTTTAAAACTCTAATGGAAAAAGTATAGGGGAAGTCAGATAGGCAATTTCAGCAGAGAGATACCAACTATTAAGAAATAATCTGATATAAATATAGAAATCAAAGCTCCAGTAGTAGAGATTAAAAATGCCTTTAACAGATTTGTCAGTAGAATTGACATGACAAAGGAAAAGAATATATGAACTTGAATATAGGACAGTGGAAACCATCCAAATTGATCTACAAAAAAACAAATAAATAAATAAAAGGGGGGAAAAAACAGGATAGAGTACCAAAAAGCTATGTATAATGAGAGTTTCAGAAGGATTGGAGAAAGAGAAAGAAAATAAGAAATGTATGAAAAAATAATGGCCAGGAATTATCCAAGATGGATAGTAAAAGGTAAACCCAGAGCCATGAAATTCAGAGAACACTGATCAGAAAACAACAAACAAATCAACAAATAAAATCATAAAAATATCCTATTTAAACTCATGAAATTCAAAGACAATGTGAAAATCTTGAGGAAAACAAGATAATACAGACATGGTATGTGCAGGGGATCAAAATTAAAAATTATAGTAGACGACTTTGTCAGAAACCATGCATGCGAGAAGAAAACGAAGTGCTATCTTCAAATCTGAAAGCAAAAACACTGCAAATTCAGAAATATTTATTCCATTATTATATATACCAAGAAAATGCTTCAAAAATAAATGTAAAAATTGATAATAACGGATTCACTATAAGAAATAAGACTTTATTTCATTTTATTTTTTATTTTAAATATGTGGGGTACAATTCAAAGTTAGATATACAGATGTCCATTATGCAGGTACTTTTGTTGATGAGGTGTGCCCCCCTTTCCCCTGGCAGTTTCCCACTACTGCCAATCCCTTTCTTACAGTATTATGACACTTGTTCAAGTGGCTCAGCCTGTAATCCCGCGCCTTTGGGAGGCTGAGGTGAGTGGATTGCCTGAGCCTGCGGGTTCGAGACCCACCTGGGCAGCGAGACCTCATCTCTACAATAAATCAAAAAATCAGCCGGGCGTGGTGGCACATGCCTGTAATTCCGGCTACTCGGAAGGCTGAGGCGGAAGGATCGCCGGAGCCCAGCAGGCGAGGCTGCAGTGGCCGGGAGCGGCCACTGCACTCCAGTCTGGGCAACCGAGTGAGACTCCAACTCAAAAAAAAAAAAAAAAGTGAGATAATGTGATGCTCAATTCTTTGCTTCTGTGATAGATCACTCAGTATTATAGCCTTTAAATCCGTCCAAGTTGCTGCGAAGTTCATAATTTTGTCCTTCTTTATGACTGTGTAATATTACATTGTGTATATGTACCACATTTTTTTATCCAGTCCTCTTTCAATGGGCAGCGGTTGTTCCCATGTTTTTGCTATTGTGAATAATGCTGCAATAAACATGCTTGTGCAGGTATCTTTTCCACAAAGCGATTTCAGTTCTTCCAAGTATATTCCAGTAGAGGGATTGTGGGGTCATATGGAAGGTCAACTTTTAGATCTTTTAGGAATCACCACACTGTTTTCTACAGAGGCTGTGCTAGTTTACACTCACCAACAGTGTAGAAGTGTTCCCTTTTCACCACATCCTCTCCAGCATCTATTGTTTTTGAGTTATTTGATGATGGTCATCTTGACTGGAGTTTAGTGGTATCTCAGTGTGGTTTTAATTTGCATTTCTTTGATGACTGGTGAGGTTGCGCATTTTTTCACCTATCTGTTGGCTGCTCATATGTCCTCTTTTGAGAAGTGTCTATCCATATCATTTGCCCACTTTGTAATGGTGCTGTTTGTTTTATTCTTTTCGGCACATTTGGGTTTCTTGTACATCCTAGATGTTAGACCTTTGCCAGATATACAGTTGGCAAACATTTTTTCCCAGTCTGTGGTCTATTACCTGTTCTCTCGATAGTTTCTTTGACTTTGAAGAAGCTTGTCAGTTTGATGAGGTCCCACTTGTGTATCTTATCTATTACGGCATGGGAATTTGGGGTTTTGATCAGGAATTGGTTGCCAGTTCCAATTTCCATAAGGGTGTCTCCTGCATTTTCTAAGGTTTTTACAGTTTGAGGTTTTACATTTAGGTCTTTAATCCAATCAGAGTTGACTTTTGTGTATGGGGATAGGTGGGGGTCTTGTTTTAATCTTCTGCATGTAGTCAGTCAGTTTTCCCAACACCATTTACTGAATAGCTTCTTTTCTCCCCAGTCTTTGTCAAAGAAAAGTTGGTTGAGAAATTGAGGTTTTGCTCTGCAATCTCTATCCTGTTCCAAGGGTCTGTATGCCTGTTCTTGTACTAATATCAGGCTCCTTTGATTACTGTAGCTTTAAAATAAAGCTTAAAGTGTGGGAGAGTGATGCCTCCTGCTTTGTTTTTGTTTTTGTGCTGAGGATTGATTTGGCTATTCATGGTTGCTTATGTTTCCATATGAATTCTTGTATTTTCGTTTCCAGGTCTGAGAAGAATGCTGCTGGTGGTAATATAATGGGTATTGTGTTAAATCTGTAGATTGCCTAGGGTAGGATGAACATCTTAACAATGTTGAATCTTCCGATCCATGAGCATGGAATATTTTTCCATTTGTGTCATGTTTGACTTCTTTGAGCAGTGTTTTGTGGTTTTTGTTGTAAAGGTCTTTGCCTTCTCTGATTAGGACGATGCCAAGGTATTTCAAATTTTTTGTGGCTATTGTGAATGGGTTGTGCTTTCTATTTGGGTTTCTGTTTGTTAATTGTTGGTGTATAGAAATGTGGCTGCCTTTTGCACATTTATTTTATACCCTGAGACTTTGCCAGCCTCTTTTATCAATGCAAGGAGGTTTTTGCCAGATTATCTTGAGTTTTAGGTATAGAATCATGCCATTTGCAAAGAGGGATAACTTGAATTCCTCTTTTCCTATTTGGGTACCCCTGATGTCCTATTGTGTGATTCCTCTAGCTAGGACTTCTGATACTATGTTGAACAGGAGTGGTGAGAATAGACATCCATGTCTTCTTCCAGTTTTCAGGGGAAATGATTCCATTTTGTCTGTTTTGCAGTATGCTGGCTGTGGGTTTCTTGTACGTGACTTAGTATTTTGAGGTATGTTCCATTTGTGCCTAGATGTTCAAGTGTTTTTATCAAGAAAGGGTGCTGGATTTTATAAAAAGCTTTTTCCATGTCTAATGATATAATCAGATGGTTTTTGTCTTTACATATGCTGATGTATTTCATCATGTTGACAGTCTTGTGGATGTTTAACCAGCCCTGCATCCCAGGAATGAAGTCTACTTGGTCATGGTGGATAATTTTTGAGATATGTTGTTGGATTCGGTTTGCTAGAATCTTGATGAGAATTTTAGCATCTATGTTCATCAAGGATATTGGTCTGTAGTTCTCTTTCCTTGTTGGCTCTTTACCCAGTTTGGGTATCAATATGATGTTAACTTCATGAAAAGACTTGGGGAGAGTTCCTTTTTACTCAATTGCCAGATATACATTCAATAAGATTGGCATCAGCTTCTGTATATTTTGTAGAATTCTGCTGGAAAACCATCTGGTCCAGGGTTTTTTTGTTTGTTTTTTGTTTTTGCTTTTTTTTTTTGTAGGTAGCTTTCTTATGACATAGTCAATTTCCTAGGTTGCTATTGGTCTATTTAGGGTCTCGATTTCTTCTTCTTTCGAACTGAGAAGGTTGTGTGATGTCAGAAAGTCCTTCGTTTTATTTAGGTTTGTTTCCATCCAGGTGTACAAAGTAATCTCTGATTATCTTTCTTATTTCTTTGGGGTCAGTTGTGACTTCATCTTTGGGCTTTTTCTCTCTTTTTCTTGGTCAGTCTCGCTAGGGTCCATCAATCTTGTTTATTCTTTCAAAAAAAAGCTTTTGCTTCCATTGATTTTTTTGTATTATATTTTTGCCTTCTATGTTGTGAATTTGGGCTTTTATTTTGGTGATCGAATTCTTCTGCTGAAGTTAGAGATTTGGTGGTCTTGTTTTTCCAGCTTCCTTAGGTGATTTGTTAGGCTCTTAATGAGTCATCTTTCCATTTTATTGTTGTGTATTTATAGAGATATGAATTCCCCCTCTTAGGACTCTTTTCATGGCATCCCAAAGATTTTGGTAAGATGTTTCTTCATTTTCATTTGTTTCAAGGTACCTTTTAATCTCTGCTTTGATTTCTGGCTGACCCAGGAGTTGTTTAGCATCATGGTGTTTAGTGTACATGTTTTTGTGGTTTGGGGGGAGTTTTATTGCTGCTGATATTTATTTTTATTCCACTGTGGTCTGAGAAGTTGCATGGCAGAATTTCAGTCTTATAGAATTTGTTTATATTTGATTTATGTCCACAAATGTGGTGAATATTAGAGTACATTTCATGTGGCAATGAGTAGAATATGTATTACATGTTTGTTGGGTGGAGTGTTCTGTAGGTATCAATTAAGTCCTTTTAGTCAAGCAACAGCTTGAGGTTCTGGATATCCTTGTTGACTTTTTTGTCTTGATTATCTGTCTAAGGTTGTTAGTGAGGTGTGTAGTTCCCAGCTATGACAGCATTTGAGTCAATATCTTTTTTTAGTTTACCTAGAAGCTGCTTTATGAAAGTTTGTGCTCCTATGTTTGGTGCATTTATGTTTAGGATAGATATTTCTTGTTGATGGATTGAACTTATTATTATTATGTAGTGACCTTCCATATCTTTTAAATGTTTGATAGCTTAAAGGGTATTTTGTCTGATATTAAATAGCAACTCCTGTTTTCTTTTGTGTTCTGTTCGCCTGAAAGTTTTTCCTCTCCTCTTACTTTGAGTCTGTGAGTGTCCTTTCTGGTGAGATGAGTCTCTTTGAGACAATATATTGTAGCCTCATGATATTTTATCCAATTTGCAATCCTATGTCTTTTCAGTGGTGCATTTAGCCCTTTCACATCAGGCTAATTATTGAGATGTGAGAGTTTGTCTCTGTCACGAGGTTCTTATACATTTGTTGTTGATGTTGTTTTTTTTTTATCTTTCTTTTGATTTTTGGGTTGATTCATATGTGTTTTCTATCTTTTTCCTGCATTCTTGTGAAGGGTGTTGTTCTTTTTTTCCTTTTTTCTTTGTTTAATACTTTCCTAAGTGTTTCTTGGAGAGCTGGTTTGGAGGCAGTGTAAACTCTTAGGGAGTGAATGTCTGGGAAGGATTTCAACTCTCCATCACTGATGTAACTTAGCTTAGCTAGGTAGGTAATTCTTGGTTGAAATGATTTACCTTTGAGAACTTTGAAGATTGGCCTCCAAGTTCTCCTAACCTAAAGTGTATGTATAGATAAGTCTACTACTATTCTACTTGGTCTTTCCTGGTAGGTAGTCTGACCTTTCTCTCTTGCTACTTTTAGGATTTAGGATTTTTTTTCTTTTATACCTACTTTGTGTAGGCAAATTACTATTTGCTAGGAGTTGGTCTTCTCATTTGTTGTCTTGCGGGGGTTCTCTGAATCTCTTGTGTTTGAATGGTCATGTCACTGATGAGATGAGGGAAGTTTTCTTGGGTCATTTCATGGATTGTTTGTTTCAGGGTGGTCGCTGTCTCCCTATCTGCTTCAGGGATTCCAATTAATCCTAGGTTCAGCCTCTTGAAATAATTGTTCATCTCTTACAAGTTTTGTTCTGTCTTTTTAATCTTCTTTTCTATGTTTTTAACAATTTGGGCTAGTTCCATATTTTGGTGCTCAAGCTCTGAGATTCTTTCTTCTGTTTGGTTAACCCTGCTTTCCATGCTTACCAGTTTGTTGTTTATGTCATTCACTGTATTATTTATTGCTGTTATCTCAGTTATCAACTCCTTCATTCTTTTCTCTTGCCTCTACTCATTTCTATTTATTCTGCCTATTAATATCTTGATATCTGGGTTAGTGGTTTGAGACCAATCATTCTGGGGGCTCTTCATTGTTTGATTCCAGCATCTGTCTTCTCAGTGGCTGACCTCCCAGGGGTCTGTGTGAGTCTCATATTCTTCCTTTGGTTTTTCTTGATTTATATAGGTTTTTCTCCCCCTTATATGCCTTCTCCTTAATTCTGTTGCTTAGTGATAGGGAGGATAGCTTTTATTTCTGTTTGCTCAATCTTCTATTCTTTATGTAGATCCTCTGGTTTTGTCCAGTTCTGAGGCTGGGCTAGGGGTGGTGCCTGTGCTTTTTGAAGTTTTGAGATTTAATTAAGGGGCATGCTGTGATTCAGAAGCTATCTGCAGATCCCAGTATCCACTGACAAAGTGTGTGTGCTTCCTGGAACCCCTTTCCACTGCTTTACAATCTGTCCATGTGGTGTGTGTGGGGGGGGGGTAATATGTTTGCCCCTGAGAGCAAAATGAGATAAGAAAAGGGAAAAGAATCAAGAAAACAAAAGAGGGTTATTAAAGGGAGGTGGAGAGAGAGAAGAAGAAGAGGGAAAACAGACAGGTGTACCAACTAACGAATAAACAGAGAGAAACAAAGAAAGAAGAAACAAGACAAAAACATACAGACAATCATACCAACAACAACACCCCTCTGTTGGTGTACTGTCCCTCAAAAATACTTATACATAAACAGAAAATCTAAAAAAAAAAACTTTAAAATAACAGAAGCAAAGCAAGTACAAAAATGTAAACAAAAACAGAAAGAGAGAAAAAAAAGCTCAAACAAAACCAAAACTTTCTGTGAGTACAGATTCTTTTAGGCCTCCAGACCTTCCCCTCTACTCTCAGGACAGGTTGTTACGGTTGCTCTCTGCAAGTCAGATGTCCCTCAGACAACTTCGGGAGGAGGATGGGTCAGATCTGGACTCACCCTACTCGCTGCTGCTGCTATCAAGTCTCCCACTCAGATTTGATGTGTCTGTGCCTGTTCCAACATGGAGGAGGGGCATCTGTCTCTCTCAGTCTGATGAGATGATAGCCTCTGGGTCTCAAGATGGAGGCTGGGCAGAGCTAGGTGGGGCAATGCAAGCCTCTGCTGGGACCCGGGACTGAGAAGATGGCACCCACCAGCATCTCACCACTGATGTTGGAGCTTTATTCCAGATTTCCCCAACCTGCAATGTCCACTGATCCTCCTGCTTGTGCCTGGTCTGCTACTGCAGGTGATGATGTGGATCAGGTGGCAGGTGGTGAGGGATGACTGTTCTCTGCTGCCCCCTCTCAAGAGAGCCCCCAGAACACAGATGATCCTGAGCTCCTGGGTCTCTAATCTCAGGGAGGTGGTGGGTTACAGTCACCTCCGGAGGAGAGCCCCAGATGCATGAACCTAAGTCTCCCCTCAGAAGGACATTCACTTACCCAACAGCCAGAAATATGAAATTTTTAAAGAAAGTTCTTCAGACTGAAGGAATGAGATCAATAACAAAAATTGGATCTATGCAAATAAGTAAAAATTTTGAAATAAAAACACATAAAATATAACCATTTTCTCATTTTAATATTTTAAAACACCAATTCCACTTTACAGCAAAAATGGTAATCATGGCTTGTCCTATATCTCTGTGTGCATGTATATGCGTGCGTGTGTGTGTGTGTACATATATATATATATGAGGGAAGAAGTGGAAATTGACTGTTGTAAGATCTTTATACAATATGTTAAGTAATATAATTAATATTATTTGAAAGAATACTAAGTTTACTTTAAAATGGATATTGTAAACCCCAGGACAACCACTGTTTTTTTTTAAATAGAGGTAGACTTTTGTTTTACGAGTGACTTATAAAGAGCTTGGAAGTCATCATTCCCATTCTTATAAAAATAAAAAGAGCTAAAATCATAAATTTATTTGGACCCATCATAAAATTGAAGTTGCAGGACAAACAGCCACCATGAATTCTAAAGAGACAGGCAAATACAGAGAGTCACAGCTGAGATCTCACTACTTGGAGCAGAAGCCATTTGAGCCATAATTTGATATGAATCCTTAAACAGTATTTTTTATGAATTTTATGAATTGAGAATTCCTCATTCCCTGCTTATAGGGTTTACCTCCATTAACCTCATTAAGGTCTTATGGTAAATAACCATGAAATCGTTCCTTAGAGCCCCGGTAGATGTAGGGAAAAGGTAACTATTTTGTGAATTATTGAAAAATAACTGAGAATAATATGTTAAAGACTCTGATGAAAAAATTAGACAACTTGCAAGAACAGATAAGTAATGTGAGTAGAAGTACAAAACTATAAGATACATGTAAAAAATTACTATTAATCAAGAACACTGTAACAAATGAAGACTGTCTTTGATGGAATCATTTGCAGACAGAACATGGTTGATGAGCGTAGCATGTTCTATTTATTTGTATCTTTGATATCTATGAGCAGAGTATTGTAGTACTACTTGTAAAGATCTTTCATCTCTTTTTAAATGAATACTGATAAATTTATGGTTTTGTGGTTATTTTTGAAAGGATTTTTTAAAATTTGGTTCTAAGTCTGCTTACTGTTGGTGTATAGAAATGCAACCAATTTTTACACATTTATTTTGTATACTGAGACTTCAAAGTCATTTATCAATGCAAAGAGTTTTTTGACAGACTCTTTAGTTTTCTAGGTATAGAATCCTATCATTTGTGAAATGTGATAATTTAACTTCCTCTTTTCCTATTTGGATACTGCTAATTTCTTTCTTCTTCCTAAATGCTCTGACTTGGGCTTCTAGTACTATGCTGTGTGGGATTGGTGAGAGTGAACATCCTTGCCTTATTCTAATTCTTAGAGGGAACACTTTCAAATTCTGCACATTAAGTCTGATGTTGGTTGTAGGTTTGTCATAGATGACTCTTATTATTTTAAGGAATGCTCCTTTTATGCCTAGGTGTTTGAGGGGTTTTTTTTAATCAAAAAAGGATGTTGGATTTTATCAAATGACTTTTCTGTGTCTATTGGGATAAGCATGTGATTTTTGATTTTACATCTGTTTGTATGATGGATTACATGTATTGATTGGTGTATGTTGAACCAGCCCTGCATTCCAGGAATGAAGATCACAAATAGCCATGATGAATGATACTTGTAACGTGTTGTTGTACATGAATGACTTGTATCTTGTCGACAATTTTTGTGTCTATATTCATCTGGAAAACTGGCCTGAAGTTTTCTTTTCTTGTTGGGTCTTTGTCTTTTTTTTTTTTTTTTTTTTTTTTTTTTTTTGCTATCAGGATGATATTGACTTCTAAGTAGGAATTTGGAAGGATTCCTTCACTTCTCAATTGCTTGGAATATTTTCAGTAGGATTGGTATGAGTTATTCATTGTACACCTGGTATAATTCAACTGAGAAACCATCTGACCCAGGGCTTTTTTGACAGGAAGTTTTCTTATTACTGAATCAATTTTGTGGATTGTTACTGACATGTTTAGTGCTTTCATTTCTTCTTTTTAAATCTTTGGAATTGGTGTGTTGTCAGGAATTTTTCCAATTCCTCCAGATTTTCTGGAATATTTGCATACAGATGTTCCTGGTATTCTTTGATAATCTTTTCATTTTCTTCAGGGTTAGTTGTAACATTGCAATTTTTTTGTTTCTGAGTTTGTTTATTTGAATTTTCTCTCTCTTGTTTTTGTTAATCTGGCAAGGATTTTATACTTTCAAAGAACCAGATTTTTCACTCTTTAACCTTTTGTATGTTGTTTTTAGTTTCTATTTTATTAAGTCCTGAATTCAGTTTTATAATTTCTACTATCTTTGAGATTGGATTGTTCTTGTCTTTCCAGCATTATTAGCTGCGACATTAGACTTTTTACCTAAGATCTCTCTATTTTCTTGATGAGTGCATGCAATTTTATAAACTTTCCTTTCAACACTGATTTCATGGTATCCCATACCATGTTATGTTTTGTTTTCATTTGCTTTTAGGAATCTTTTCATGTCATCTTGATTTTTTTCTTAGCCTAAGAGACTTTCAGAAGTATGTTGTTGAATTTCCATGTATATGTGTGTGTTGGTGATATCTATTTTTACTCCACAGTAGTCTGAGAATATGCTTTGTATCATTTCAACCTTGTGAAATTTGTTCATGCTTGATTTTTGTTCAAGAATGTGATTAATCCTAACACATGATTTTTGTCCAAGGATGTCATTGATCTCAGAATATGTTCCATGAGCTGATGAGAAGAAAACTATTCTGTGGTTGTTGAGTGGCGTATTCTGGAGCTGTCTATTAGATCTAATTGGTCCAGTGTTGAGTTAATCTACCAAATTTCTTGGTTACTTTTCTGCTTTGATGATTTGTCTAAAGCTGCTACCAGGGTATTAAAACCTCTGACTGTTATTGTATGGCTAACTATGTCTGCTGTTAGATTAATTAGCAATTGTTTTTATAAATCTGGGTGCGCCTATGTTGGGTGTGCATACATTCAAGGTGGGTATTTCTTGTTGATGAATTGATCCTTTGTTCTTATGTAGTGCCCTTCACTGTCCTTTTAAAATTTTATTGGCTTAAATTCCACTTTTTTCTGATATAAGGATAGCTATTCCTGCTTTTGCTGCTTTCCATTTGCCTGGAATATCTTGTGCCAGACCTTATTGTTGAACCTGTGGGTGTCATTTGGAGTGAAATGGGCCTTCTGAAGGCAGCAGAATGATGGGTCATGCTTCTTTATCCAACTTGTCACTCTGTACCTTTTGAGCAATGTGTTCAGTCCATTTACATTTAATTATTGAGATGTGGTTGTTTATTCCTGTCATATTGTTGTTAACAAGCTGCTTTGTGTTCTAGTGGTGTGGTTGATCTGTATGATCTGTAAATGCTGTGTTCACTTATGCTGTGGTAATGGACAGAGACATTCTTTCATTTCTGTGTGTAGAAATTTCTTAAGCATTTCCCGAAGGGTTTGTCAGGAGATGACATAATTTCTTAGGGATTGGATGACTGTTAAGGTCTTTAATTCTCCTTCATTAATAAAACCTAGTTTGGTGGGGTAGGATATTCTTTGTTGGAATTGCTTCTCTTTAAGCATTTTAATGCCGGGCTCAGTGGCTCAGCCTGTAATCCCGCACCTTTGGGAGGCTGAGGTGAGTGGATTGCCTGAGCCCGTGGGTTCGAGACCTGCCTGGGCAGCGAGACCTCATCTCTACAATAAATCAAAAAATCAGCCGGGCGTGGTAGCGCATGCCTATAATTCCGGCTACTTGGAAGGCTGAGGCGGAAGGATTGCCGGAGTCCAGCAGGTTGAGGCTGTGGTGGCAGGAAGCGGCAGCTGCAAGCCAGTCTGGGCGACAGAGTGAGACTCCAACTCAAAAAAAAAAAAAAAGAATTTTAATGGGACCCCAGACTCTTCTAGCTTATAAAGATTGTACTGAGAGGTCTCTCTAAGTTCTGAAGTATCTGACCTTTCTCTCTAGCTGCCTGTAGGATTTTTTCTTTCATATTCACCTTGGAGAATCTGATTATTATGTGCCTTGGGAGTTGTCTTCTCCTGTAATACAACACAGAATTTGTCTGATTTTTTTTTTTTTTGGTATCTACAGAGCTGCCTCTCTAGTTAGATACAGGAAGTTTTCTTGGACACTATCTTGGAGGGCTTATTCCAGGATGTTCTCAGTTTCCCCTTCTCTCTCAGGAATACTAATCAACCATCAATTTGGTCTCTTTAAATAATACCAGACCTCTCTTATGTTTTGTTCATTTTTCCTAATTATTTTCTCCTTATTTTATCAGAATGAGTTAATTCAGTAATTTTATTTTCAAGCTCTGAGTTTCCTTGCCCTGCTTGGTTCTGCTGTTAAAGCTTGCTATTGTGTTTTGAAATTAGAGGAAATAATTGTTTATTTCTAGAAGTTCAGTTTGGTTCTTCCATAGAATGGCCAAGTCAGCTTTTACTTCCTATACTGTTTTCATGAACTGGATAACTTGTGTGTTCACTTTTTCCTGGATTCCACTGAGTCTCTCTGACATCTGTATTTTATATTTGTCATCAGGGACAGGTCATTCTGAATGGGCTCCATTGCTTAGGATCTGAGGAATCTCTTTGTGGGTATTGGAATATTGAGGCTCTTTTGATTGTCAATTTTGCTTTTTGGTTTTTTTTCTGTTTTTTGGTGTTGGCACTGTTTTTCTTTTATCCCCCCCACCCCCACACCCGGTTCTTTCTCATCTATGAGGACAGTCTCTTCCCTTTATATTTTTGTTTTGTTATTATTTATTTGATAAAGTTCCTAATATTGGGGTGATAGTTTGTGTTGTTTTATTACTTGATCTCCCCTTCTGGCCTAACTGTGGTAGGGGGACAGATAGCAGGAGGGGTGGGGAGATGTGAGAAAATCATCTGGAATTGCCTCACAGTGAACTCTGGCAAGAACTTTCGTCCAGATGGGAGCTTACCCCACCTCTTCCAGCATGAGTGCCAAGGGCTCTGGTTGGCTGGGAGCTCTGGCATCTCTCTCCCCAACCCACACATCTCATCAAGATGATTGACAGGCAACCAGGAGTGGCCCCAATGCTCTACTCTGGTACAGGTGTACTGGAGATTCTGAATTGTCCTCTTAGCATCTGAATCTGCTCCTCTCACACAAGGGTAGATGAAGAATCATTGCTCTGCTTGGAGAAACTTGGTGTTTCTCCTCAGTCTATGGGTGGGTGGAGCTTTCAGCGTTGCACTGCACAGAGATGCATCACCGTCTACTTTTTGCCCTGTCCCATGGGAGAAGCAATTGTAGTGATGACAGCCCCTTTAGGGAAAGCTGCCCCACAGTCCTGAACCAGGGCTGGGGTGAGTGGGCCACCCCTGATGAGGGTTGGACAAGGAGGGTGTATTTCCCACACAGCATAGACCACCCTGGCAAAGAGAGCCCTATGGAACCTCTCCATGGAAGTTTTGGCAGCCTGGTGTACTGGAGCTCAGCAAGAAATAGAGTCTTCCAGTCCTCATGTGGCTTTAGCCAATTGGTCAATCCCAGTGAGCCTATCCTGATCAAATTTGTTTATATTTTTTGCATTTATTTTATTTTATTTTATTTTCAGTTGGAGTCTCACTCCATTGCCCCATGGAGTGCTCACAGCCACTCCAGTGTCAACCTGCTGGGCTCAGGCATTCCTTCTGCCTCAGCCTTCCAACTAGGCAAAATTACAGGCATGTGCTACCATGCCCAGCTAATTTTTTTTTATTTATTGTAGAGATGAGGGCTTGCCAAGTTGCCCAGATTGTTCTCAAACCCATTGCTCAGGCAATCCCCTCACCTCGGCCTCCCAAAGTGCTGGGAATACAGGGCATATATTTTAATAGCAAATCATACCTCTGATAAGGAATTTGTATCTAGACTATATAAAGAACTCTTACAATTCAATGATATAAAGATGAATAGTCCAAATTTTAGATGATGCTGTTATGGCTTTTTAATTTGGTGAGTTCTGATATGGTTCTTTTAGTTTGGTGCGTTCTGTTATGGCTCTTTTAGTTCACTTAGTACAGTTTTTTTTAGTTCAGCAAGTACAGCTTTTTTAGTCTGGTGAGTTCTGGGTTCTTGTCTCATGACTGAGAAGAATAAGGAGTAAAGACACTAAAAAGCTAGTAAGTTGAACTTTACAAAGCAAATGGAAAGCTCTCGGCAATGAGAGAGGACCTGAAAGTGGGTGGCCAGCAACGGGACTGAATTCAGAGTTTTTAATGGGCTCAACATGAGGAACTGCATGTGATTGGTTTGCAGGTGGGCTTGAAAATGCACCAATTAGAAAGAAGCATGCTAGTGTAAATGACCAATAGGGAGAGGATAGGATAAGGACAAATTGGGAGAGCATGCCAACAGGAGATGGGAGTTCTCACACACTGTTTGTGTGTGCAAGTGGGTGAGTGGATGTACAACTTAGAGGAGAAATGGGATCAAGTGCCCAGGGACCCCTGCGGAAATGGCTACAATTTGTTGCTGCTCTGAATTCAGCACCTGCTGCATGCAGAAGAATCCGCCATTCCCAGGGCATCCCTCAGGCAAAGGCAGAAGAGATCATCCAGCACCTGACCCACACCACCACCTGTGGCAACAGGCCACGAATGGGCAGCAAGGACCATAGAGAAAGCACAAGAAGGAAATCTGGAGCTGAACCCTGTATGAGGAAAAAAAACACAGACTGCTGCCATTTTCTCTGTCCTGGGACTGGGCAGAGACCTGTTTAATCTTGCCCAATTCTGAACTGCCTGCAACCTGAGCAGCCTGCATTCTCTGAGAACAAGAGGTGATCTAAGCACTCCTCTGAAAAAAACCATCATTTGCCTAGAAAGGATATTCCAAGTGCATGATACCAGAGACAGACACCTCACCCTCACAATGGACCAAACACAGACACATGCAATCAGAGAGGGAGACTTAGTGGCAGACAATTTGGGAGATTTTCCAGGGGAAATCTGCTGGAGTGAGATTGTGAACGCTGGTAGTGAAGACTGTGGAAGGTATGCAGGGAGGGGTTGACTCCCAAGGAAGCAGTGGGGAAAGCCCACATGAGCTGGATGGAGATCCATAACCTTGTCACCAGGTCTCGAGATCTGGAGACTGGTAACTTCTGGGAAGAGGGCAATAGCTTCCAGGAGAGACACTGAGCAGAGTCTCTAATGCCTGGCCAGAGAAGTGCTCCAGGGCAGCTTCTGCAGACCAGCAGAACTGCATCTTGAGACCAGGCACTATTTTCTGTGTTGCATTTGGGGCAGCTCTTTGCAACCTCAGAGAACATTGTCCTGGCAGACAACAGCAGATGCAGAACACCAGATGTTCCACCCTGAGCCAGCAGCTGCTAGGTGATAGACACAGACAGTGGAACTGACTAAGAAGGAGGCTGGTGGCGATATTGGTTGGTTTGTTTGATTATCTCTTTTAGTTGCTTTTTTAGTTGGTTGGTTTTCTCTTTCCTTTTCTTCTTCTATTTATCTTTCTCTGTTTTTTCTCTGCTTTTTTGGTGTGTGTTTTCTTTCTCTTTTTATTTTCCTATTTTTCTTTCTTCTTTTCTTTTCTCCTCCTTTCCTTTTTTTCCCTGCTTTTCCTCTCTCTTTTCCTGCTTATACCCTGTCTTGGACTCAGGGGTGATGCAAACATACCCACTGTAAGGTAATATTGTGCACAGATGGAGAGCAAGTCTCAGCTGGCCCATTCACCAGATAGTAAACATTATGACCTGCCAGTAGGTTCTGAATACTTGCAACTCCTCTCATCCCTAAGTGCTCAAAATTGTAAAGGGACACCACAACATACTGCCTCTAGTCCTACTTCATAATTGAACAAACATGGAGCCCCAGTTCAAGGAAGGGCAAAAGGTAGAGCAAATATCAGAAATGACTACATCTCCATTTTCCATTGAGCAGCAGAATTAAAGAGAAAGATAGGATAACTGCTACAAATGAAGAAAAACCAATGAAGAACTCCTGGTAACCAGAGCCCCAGCAAAGGGTCAGTGCTAGAAAGAACAGTTACTGGAGTACAAACAATGGCTACCTCCAAGAATGACAGTACCCAGAAGGCACTTACAGAGATCATAGAATCGTTGGACAAAATGAATAAAAATCAAGAAATGCAAGGACTAAAACTAAGTCAAATTGCAACAGAGATGGACAAACTCAAGAAAGCGTAATTAGAAATAAGAAACATGAAGAACTCCATCCAAGAAATAAATGACAAACAGACAAGCATGGGAAGCAGAATTGACCAAACGGAAGGAAGAATCTCAGAGTTGGAAGACCAAAATATGGAATTAACTCAATTTATTAAAAATACAGAAAAGAAACTTAAGAAGAGAGAAGAAACTCTCTGAGACATGTGTGATTTGACCAAGAAACCAAACCTACATCTGATAAGAGTTTCTGAAATAAAAAGAGAAATAGAAAATACCCTGGAACAAACATTCCATGGGGTCATTCAAGGAAACATCCCTCATCGGGCCAGAGAGATGACTTTATAAGCCCAAGAGATGTAGAGAACCCCTTGCAAGACAGCTTATGAGAAGACCAACTCCTATATACATAGTTATTTATCTACAAAAAGTAGATATAAAACAACAACTCCAAAAGGCAGCAAGGGGAAAAGGTCAGACTACCTATTAGGGGAGACTAACCAGAATTTCCACAGACTTATCTGCAGAAACACTACAGGTTAGACGGAATTGGACCCCAACCTTTAATCTTGTCAGAGATAAGCAATTTCAACCAAGAATTTCTTATGCAACCAGGCTAAACCTCATCAGTGAGGGAGAATTAAAATCCTTCCCAGACATCCCACAGACTCAAAGTTAGAGAATTAAAAATGAATTTCTGGGCAAATGACCACAAAAGAAGGCAGGAGTTGTAATCCTAATATCAGACAAAACAACCTTTAAGTTTTCAAAAATTTAAAAAGACAAGGAAGGACACTACATAATTATAAAAGATTTGATCCATCAAAAAGAAGTATCCCTCCTAACCATATATGCACTCAACACCGGAACACCAGCTTTTATAAAAGAGCTACTAAGTAAACTTAAAAAAGATCTTGACTCTAACTGTCATAGCTAGAGACTTAAATATCCTAATATCAACCCTAAATAGATTATCAAGGCAAAAAATGAACAATGAGTTCTGGAACCTCAACTGGACAGTTGACCAAATGAACTTAGATACCTATAGAATACTCCACCCATCAACTACAGAATATACATTCTACTCATCACCAGATGGAATATACTCCAAGAATGACCACATCCTTGACCATAAATCAAGCATAAGTAAATTTTACAAGGTTAAAATAGTATCATGCACCTTCTCAGACTACAGTGGAATAAAGATAAATGTCACCACAATAAAAATTCCCCCCAAAACAAAAAAGCATGAACATCAAACAGCATGATGTTGAACAACTCCTGGGTCAGCACAGAAATGAAAACAGAAATTAAAAGATTCCTGGAAACAAATGAAAACAAAGAAGCACCCTACCAAAACCTCTGAGATGCAGGAAAGTAGTACTGAGATGGAAATTTATATCTCTATGAACACACAGCAAGAAAATAGAAAGATAACCAGTTAACAGCCTAAGAAATCACTTAAGGGAGCTGAAAAGGCAAGACCACAAAAACCCTAGCATCAACTGAAGAATCCAGATCACCAAAGTAAAGGCTCAAATTGGGACATAGAAGACAAAAATACCATAGAAAAAAAATCAACAAAGCAAAAAACTGTTTCTTTGAAAGGATAAACAAGATTGATTGACCCCCCTAGTCAGAATGACCAAGGAAAGGACAGAAAAAAGCACAAATAAACACAATCAGAAATGCAAAAGATCAAATAACAAGTGATCCTAAAGACATTCAAATGATTATCGGAGATTACTATGCACACCTATATGGAAACAAACTCAATAATCTAAATGAAGTGGAGGAAATTCAAACATCATACAACCTTCCAATGTTGAAACAAGAAGAAATTGAGATGCTCAATAACAAATAACAACCCAGGAAATTAGCTCTGTCCTAACAATACACCTCTGGACCAGATGGATGTCCAGTGAAATTCTACAAAACATACAAGGAGCCAGTACCAATCCTATTGAAAACATTTCAGGCAATTGAGAAATACAAAATGCTTCCCGAATCATATTATGAAGCTAACATCACACTGATACCCAAACTACGTAAAGATCCAACTAAGAAAGAGAACTATAGGTCAATATACCTGATGAACATAGATGCAAAAATACTCAACAAGATTTTAAAAAAACCAATCCGACAACACATCTCAAATATCATGCACCATGACCAAGTAGGCTTTATCTGAGAGATACAAGCCTGGCTCAACTTCCACAGGGCCATAATGTAATTAAATGTGTCAATAGATATAAAAACAAGAACCACATGAATAAATCATTAGGTTCAGAAAAGAGCTTTTGATTAAATCTACCATCCCTTCTTGATAAAACCCTAGAACACCTAGGCATAGAGGGAACATAGCTCAAAATAATAAGTGCCATTTTTAATAAACCAATCACAGCATATTGCTAAGTAGACAAAAAATGGAGGCATTTCCCCTGAAAACCAGAGCAAGACAAGCCTCTTGTTCAACATAGTGTTGGAAATACTAGCTAGAACAATCAGACAAAAGAAAGAAATCAGGGGTATCCAAATAGGAAAAGATGAAGTCAGGTTTTCCCTCTTTGCTATTGATATGATCCTACACCTCAAATATCCAAGATCTGTTTAAAAACTCCTTGCATTGATAAAGGACTTTGGCAAAAATAAATGTGCAAAAGACAGTCACATTCGTATACAACAACAGCAAACAGGCAGAGAACCGAATAAAAAGCACAATGTATGCACAATAGCCACACAAAAAATGAAATACCTCAGCATCTTCCTAATCAGAGAAGTGAAAGACCTTTGCAATGAAAACTACAAAGCATTGTTTATAGAAGTCGAAGATGACACAAGCAAATAGCAAAATATCCATTGTTTATGGATTGGAAGAATGAACCTTGTTAAGATGTCCTTCTTACCAAATACAAACTACATATTCAATGCTATACCCATTAAATTACCAACATCATTCTTCTCAGTCCTGGAACCAACAATACAGAAATTCATATGGAACTATGAATGACCATGAATAGCCAAAACAATTCTTAGCAAAAGAAACAAAGTGAAAGTATCACACTTCCAGACTTTAAACTTTATTATTAGGCTACAATAATCAAAATAAACTGGTATTGATACAAGAACAGGCATATGTACCAATGGAACAGGATAGAGACTCTGGAAGCAAAACCTCAATTTCTCAACCAACTCATCATTGACAAAGCCTCCACTAACAACCACTGGGTAGTGGGGAACCTATTCAGTATATAGTGCTGGGAAAACTGACTGACCACATGCAGAAGGATGAAACAGGACTCCTACCTAACGCCATACACAAAAATCAACTCCAAATGAGTCAAAGACCTAAACAAAAAACCTCAAACATTAAGAATCTTAGATGACGCAGGAGATCCCTTATAGAAATCGGAATAGGCAACCAATTCCTGACCAAACCCTCAAAAGACCATGCCATAAGAGATAAAATAGACAAGTGGGATCATTCTGAGCTGAAATGTTTCTGAAAAGCAAAAGAAACCAACAAGAGAGTGGGAAGACAGACCACAGAATGGGAAAAAATATTTGCCAACTGCATATCTGACAAAGGCCTAACATCCAGGATCTACAAGGAACTCAATTATGCCAAAAGGGAAAAAAAAAAAATCAACTCCATTAAAAAGTGCAAAAGACAATGTGAATAAGACACTTCTCAAAAGAAGACATACGAGCAGCCAACAGACACATGAAAAAATGCTCGGCCTCACTAATCATCAGATAATTACAAATCTAAACCACATTGAGATACCAACCTATCTCCAGTAAGTGAGGCCATAATTAATAAAACAGAACACAACAGATGCTGGCGAGGATGCAAAGAAAAGGGAATGCTTCTACACTGTTGGTGGGAATGCAAACTAGTTCAGCATCTGTGGAAAACAGTGTGTCAATTCCTAAAAGAACTAGAAATTGACCTTCCATACGACCCAGTAATCCCTCTTCTGGGAATATACCTGAAAGAACTTAAATCACTCTACAAAAAAGATACCTGCATATGCATGTTTCTTGCAACACTATTCACTACAGCAAAATCATGGAAACAACAGTGCTGCTCATTGAAACTGGACTGTCTAAAAAAATGTGGTCCATATACACAATGGAATATTATGCAGCCATAAAGAAGAACAAAACTATGGACTTCACAGCAACTTGGATGGATTTAGAGTCGATCATATTCAGTGATCTATCACAGAAACAAAGAACCGAGTACCACATGTTCTCACTCATAAGTGGGACCTGAACATTTACCATAATAAAATAAGAAAAGGATTGGCAATAGCAGGACACTGCTAGGGGAGGAAGAGGGGGAGGCACATAATATCAGTAAGGGCACCTGATTTCAAAGTGGGGACCAAAGGGAGGCCCAAACTTTACCTGTACAATGACCACTTATATCCCTAATTTTGAATTGTACCCCACATCTTTAAAATTAAATTTTTTTAATTGTAAAAAGAAGATTTATGCATGAACAAGGGGCTCATACCATAATGCTAAAAATGTCCAGGATAGAATCTAAAATTGTTAGGGCCAGCATAATGCTCACAAATTATAAAAGGCAATTAATTCCATAACTGAAAAGATGCAAATGTTGAAATTATCTCACTCAGATATGAAATCAGTTATCATAAAAATTCTCCAAGAAACAATTACAAACTCTTTTGAAACACATGGAAAAATTGAAGGTCTCAGCAAAGAAACAAAAGTTATAAAGGAGAGCTAGGTGTATAGTTTAGCCTGAAGATACAATAAGTGATATTTTTAAATGCTGGATGATCTCACAAACAGAATTGAAATATCAGAGTAAAGGACCAGTGAAACTGAATGTAGATCATTATAAATCATCCAAAGTAAACAACAGAGATTAATCAAATAAAGATTTAAAAAAGAAAGAGCAGATTCTCAGAGACATACGGGAAAATAGCCAAGCCTCTAACAATTTGTCACTAGAGTCTCAGAAAAAGAGGTGAATAAGTGTAGGGCTTAAAGCTATCTGAATAAATAATACGAGTATTACTTCTAAATTTGACAAGAGATGTAAGTGTATAGATTAAAGAAGCTAAAAAAATAAAACCTCAAATGGTAAATTCAAAGAAATGCTTGCCCAGTCACATCACAATTCATGTGTTTGAAAACTAAATGTGAAAAAGGGGTCTTGAAATCACTGTGAATTTTTATCTGAAATCATGGAGGCCAGAAGAAAGGGGAATAACAGTGAAAGTATATTTCAGAAATGAAGATGAAATAAATGCGTTCCCAGAAGAAGAAAAGCTGAAAGAATCTGTCATCAAGTGTTTTAAAATAAAGGATAAAGAAAGTTCCAGAGACAGAGTGGAAATAAAAGCTGAAAGAAATTTAGAACATCACCAATTAAAAAACAGGAGTGCAAAACGATAAAGCCTAGACCACCATACACACACACACACACACACACACACACACACACACACACACACATACAGACATACACTCACACACAATATAAAGTGAAGACAACCCAAAAAACTGACAAGGACCAAAGCTAAAGTAACTGAAACAACAAAATAAATCACACTAGTATTAGTTTATAACCCAAAAGATAAAAGGAAGCATCCATGAGTTCATGCTGATATAAATACTTGAACAAATAAATTAGGGGAAAAACAAATCTTATAGAAAAATTTCAGTTAATAGATGTAGAAAAAGCATGACGAAAGCACCATGCCAAAAGTACATTTTAAATGCTGCCAGCAAAATTGATAAATGATAAGATTACCGGGTGAAACTTTGAGAAGAAAAAGAATACCAGACTATTCACATGATCTCAAATAATCTTCCCCCAAATATTTATTAGTTAATATGGTTATTTTAACATATGTTCAGGTGTGCATGAATATTACCCCCTTCAGTAAGTGAAACCTAATTTCTAGTCCTTGAGTACGTTCTGGAATTAGTGATTTCCTTCCAACAAGTGGAAAAGGAAAAATAGTAACTTTACAGTGAAGAAGAAACCTGGAAGACACCACTTTATATGACACAGGTTAATATTAGCAATAAATAATGTTGATAACCTGCGCACTCTAATATGGTGTGGTGAGGGGAATGCCTTACATTTGTTATTCTTCCCCAACGTCTTCAGCCCAAATACAATCATGAAAAAACATCAGAAACATATAAACACATATTCTTCAAAATGCCTTAACAGTTTCCTTCAAGTGTCAAGGACACAAAGGACAAGCACGAACTGAGAAATTGTCACAGATTGTTGTTGCCTAAGGAGATACGATGACTAATGCAATGAGGTAATCTGGACTGAATTGTGAAACAGAAAAAAGGATATTAGTAAAGCAAAACAGGAAGGAAATGTAAATTTTGTGTTTTATTAATAGTATTACATCAATGTTAATGCATTCATTTTGATAAATGTGTCATGATTATGTATGATATTAACCCTAGGGGAAACAGAATGAAGGGTATACACAAACTTGCTGTACTATCTTTGCCACTCTTCTGTAAATCTAAAATTATTTTACCAGTTAAAAAAGCAAGACTCAACTACATGCCACCTACAAAAATATCACTTTAAATATAATGACACAAATACATTAAAAGGAAAATAATTTAAAAGTACATATTCCATGCTAGCACTAAGTGAAATAAGACTGTAGTGACTATTTCAAAATTTGACAAAATAAATTTCAAAGGAAAGAAAATTTCCAGAAATTATTTTATAAATATAAATATATTTCTAATCAAGAAGTCATAATAGTACTAGACAATTATATACCTCTTAATAGAGCTTCAAAATATATGTATAAATATAGAAAGATAATCTGCAAGAGAAAATAAATAAAATTTTAATTATAGTTGACAATTTCAATATTATTCTCCCACAATTGATAGAATAAGTAGAAAGACAATCAGCTGGAGTACAAAAGAGTGGAACATTATAAACCAAATTGACCTAATTGATGTTTCTAAAACATGGTACCAAATAGCACCAGAACACACACACTATTGGAAGACACATGTAACATTTGCAAAAACACTTATTGCAGGACAAAAATAAATTGCTGTGCCCTTATTCTGGACATGAATTAGACGCAGTATATTTAAGAGGATTCAGGAAATACAAAATATTTTTACTCTCTTACCACAGAGGAGTGAAATCAAGAATCCACATTATCCTCACCTATTTTAACTGTAAATAACCTACATCTAAATAACCCGTGGGCCATATAAAACATGGTAAGGGGGAAAAATAAAACTATGTGAGATGTGGTTAAAGAAGTCCTTAGGGGGAATATTACAGAATTTTAAAACTATATTATTAATAAGACAGCTATTCAGTCAAGTATCTTAGTTTCTACCCAAAGAGAAAATATATCCCAAGTAAATAGATAAAAGGGGAATAATGAACATCGGAAAGTAGAAGCAAAAAAAAAAAAGAAGAAGAAGAAGAAGAAGAGAATACCAATGAAACAACAACAATAAAAAACCTGGTTCTTTCAAAAATAAAGAAAATTGGCAACTGCTCAGTAGCAAAGCAAAGAATCACATTACCAGCAACAAAAATGAAGAATGCAACAACATTGCACCTTCAAAAATTGCTAATTGGACAGTAATAAAATATAATAAATAAATTTTACAAGTAACAGATGGACAAATCCCTTGGATGATACAAACTACCAAACCTTACTCAGTAAATATATAATTTACTATTCCTATATCTATTAAAAATGATTTTTGAGTTAAAATAATTCTTAGAAAACTGTTAGAAGTCAAGAAAAGAAAGATCTCAGGAAGGTTCGTTTAACATTTAAAAACTGATTAATGTAAGTCACATTAGTAACAAAGTAAAAAAGAAAAGAAAGCATAATATAATCTCAACAGGGCATACAAGCATGATGCTTAGTGGCAAAAGGCTGCATCATTCCCTCATAGTATCAGGAACACAAGATTGTCCAGTGTCACCACTAATGGTTGTAGCCAGTTTAATAAGGTAAGAAGAAAAAAAGACCTAGATTAGACATGAAAGGTCATTAAAAATAATCAGCCCAGGCTTAGTGCCTCAGTCTGTAGTCCCAGCACTTTGGGAGGCTGAGGCGAGTAGATTGCCTGAGCCCGCGGGTTTGAGACCTGCCTGGGCAACTTAGTGAGACCTCATCTTACAATAAATCAAAAAATTAGCCGGGTGTGGTAGCGCGTGCCTGTAGTTCCAGCTACTGGAACGCTGAGGCGGAAGGATCGCCGGAGCCCAGCAGGTCAAGGCTGCGGTGGCCAGGAGCGGCCACTGCACTCCAGTCTGGGCGACTGAGTGAGACTCCAACTCAAAAAAAAAAAAAAATATATATATATATATATATATATATATATATACACACACACACACACACACACACACATATACTATCTAAGAACAATTACAAAGTGAAATTAAAACATTTGTAATAGAATAAAAAATCATGAATTAAATAGGAATAAACCTGACAAATGTCATAAAATACCTATGTACTGAAAATTATAAAACATTGCAGGAAAGATTAAGACCTAAGTAAATAGATATGTCGGGTTCATAGATTAGAAGATTCAATAATGTAATTTCCTCCCAGATTGTTTGTAGATTTCACAGACAATCACAATATAAAATGTAGTTATATTTTTCTAGATATTAACCCACACTTTACCTGCATGATGGCCACTTATGTATCTAATCCTGAATGGTATCCCACATCTTTAAAATAAAAAATAAAAGAAAACAGAAATTAACAAATGAATTCTATAATTTCTATTGAAATATAAAGAAGCTAGAACAGCTAAAAACAACCTTGAAAAGGAATCAAGTTGGAACACGATAGTGTCTCATAAGAATAATGACAATACAACCTTAATTAAGGCAGTGTGGTATTGATGAAACATAGATCAATAAAACAGAATAAAGAATCCAAGAATAGAACTACACATATACAGACAACTGAATGTACAGGCAATTCAGTGACAAAATTATAGACTTTTCAACAGAATTGACCTGGTTCGCATCTAATGCTATATACCAAATTTAATTCACAATGTATAATTATAAAATATACCTTTATACTTAAGTGTCAAATCTAAATCTACAAAATTTTTAGGAAAAAAAAACAGATATTCTTTGACACTTTTGGAATTGCATTTTTTTTAGCTACAATATCAAAAAGTACAATGCAGTAATGGACAATTTGTTAACTTTAACTTTATCAAAATTAAAAATTCTGTTCTCAAAATATACCGCTAACAGTAAGGGCACAACTCAAAATATGTAAAAATCACATTTTACCAAATATTGTATGTGAATGATAAAAAGCACACATAAAGATGCTTAATATCATTGACCATCGGATAAATACAATAAACCTAAAATGAGATGTCACTTTAATCCTATTAGAATGACTTAGATTAAAAAGATTTACTCAATGAATTGTTTGCAAAGATATCAAGGAATTGGAACCTTGATACATTGCTTGTTGAAATGTAAAATATTATAATAACTTTTCAAAAAAATTCTTAAGAAGCTAAACTTTTACATACCATATGATCATGGCATTCCCTTTTTAGTAAAATAAAGGCATATTTTCATATGAAGTCATTTATATGAATTTTCATAGAAATTTTATTTGTAATGGCTCCATACTGGGCACAATCAAAACATTATCAATAAATGACAAGCAAGCTGTGACATACTCATACCATGTAATACCAATCAGCAATAAAATGAGTGAATTCTTGGTATATTCTATGACATGGAAGAATCTCAAAATAACTATGCTGTGTGAAAGGATCCAGGTAAAGCCTCATATGATTTCATTTACATAAAATTCTAGAAAATATAGACTACTCAGTTGTGACAGAAAGCAAATCATTGGTTACCTGAGAAAGTTGGGGCGGGTGAGGGGGAAGAAATTATAAAGTGACATGAGGAAACTTGGGAGGGTGATGGCTATATGATCATTGTCTTCTTTGGGATAATAGTCACATGGATTTACATGTCAAAAATTGTCACAGTGTGCGTGCTTTTTAAATACATACAATTTATCATATATCAATTACACCTCAATAAAGCTGTTAAAAATAAGTTATGGAGTTTTACATGTGGAAAGAGTCAGTGGTTGAAAAAATGAGTGGCAACCCCTTCGGGTCCCCTCCCACTGTGGGAGTTTTTCTGTCCTCTCAATAAATTCTGCTTCCTAAGAAAGAAAGGAAGGAAGAAAAAAGTAAGATATAGCAAAGTGAAAGTTTTCAAAGGATATATTAAATAGTATCAATGCCTGTTTATCCTTGCACCATAATGAATGAGCAGGGTTCCAGTATCCTGAAGGAAGACCTGTGGTTCTAGACCAGGTCTTCTATGAATTCTAAAACCTCTTCTGAACTTTCTCTGAAGAATAAATGTTTCAAATCAAAGAATGCTGCAGTGGACATCTAATAGAAAAAGGCAGAGTGCCAGGAAGTGGGGAAGTTTAGTTCAAGTTGTGCTACCAGACGCTGTGGTATAATTGAGAATTTGAATTTTTTTTGTCACAGGTTTCTGGCTTCTAACTTCAAAAACCCTTGTAATTTCTAGAGTGATAAGAAGTGTCTTTGTTATGTAAATGAGGTTACTGATAATGTGCCAGTAGACAACTTTAGAATGGAGGTAGGTCACCAGGAAGACCTGTTATGTAATTAGAGCATTTGTGCTTTCAGCTGCCTGACCTCCATGGAGGTGAGGGGACATTAAGCTCAGTTATTTAATCAGTCGCATGCCAATTATTTAATCAATCATGCCTACATATAAGACCCCAAGAAAATCTCTGGACAATGTAATTCAGTGGAGCTTCTTTGTTTCTCAACAAATGGATATCCTAGAGAGTGTCATGCCCTAACCCTAGAGGGAGAGATTATGAAAGTTCTGCACTCCCTTTTAGACCTCACCCTATGTATATCTTTTATAAGAAAGCTGAAGTCATAAGTATAACACTTTCTATTAATTTTGTTAGTACTACTCTATGAAACTATGGATCATGGGAACCTCCAAATGTATAGCTAGTCAGTCAGAATTGTGGGTGTGCTGCAGACCACTGAAGTACAGCTGGCATCAGAAGTAAGAACAATCTTTTTTGTGACCATAAGCCCGTAAACTTAGTGCAGTGGAATCTGCACTAACTCTGGGTGATTACTGCTGAAACCCAGTTGCACAGCATTTCAACAAAGTGGAAGCAATACAATGAACCTAAAGCACAATGGGTCTAATTTGTCTCCCTAATTGATACACTAATAAAAAGAGGGAAAATTTAGGCTATGATCACACAAATTATGTTGAAAAATTTTATGTAATTACAAAAATTAATCTCTGACAGTGTGAACAGGTAGAAGTAACTAATGATTCTGATCCACATGAGTATGATGGGGCCCCACTATAATGAACTGAAGAGTCTTCCATATTCTAAAAGCTGGTACCTGAATGTACAATCTTGATTTATCAGCAAAGTGGGATTCAAGACTATTTTCCATGAGAGTCCAGAAGATAGATAACCAAAAATAAGAATATTGAAACAGCAAACCTCCTCCCTTTTGAAATTAACCCAAGTGAGTCAATAGGACTGTAGCATACAAGTTACTAAGGAGTTAGGAGGAATGCTGGACTTGGTCTTTAACTAGGGGCTTTCCATCCTTATTGTCACTGAACATTAAATACTCTGTTGCTACTTTATTGGTACTTTATGACACTTTGAAATCATATTTTATTTATCTCAGCAAAGAGATGGTCTTCTGAAGGGAGTTTTATTAGGACTCTTTTTTTCCACAGATTTTTTTTTTCAAGTGCTTGTGTTATTCTCTGCTTCTTAAACCAGTAAAAAATCTGGATTCTCAATTTGCTTAACACATGATTTGTCCCTGTGTTTGGCTAAAAAAAAAAAAAAAAAAGAAAGAAATAATAATAAAAAAAACCAGCCAACAAGATATTCATGCCCTAATCCTTGGAACAAGTGAATGTTAATTCATATGGCAAAAAATTGTCTTTGCAGGTGATACTAAGTTAAAGTTCTTGAAATTAGATCATGCTGGATTTAGCGCATCCCTAAATCAAATGACTTGTGCCTTTGTAGAAGAGATAAGGAGATTAGAAAAAGAGAGACATAGGGATACAGCTATGTGGAGATGGAGGTAGAGATTGGACTTCTTTCATCACAAGCTAAAGAATGCCAGAAACCACCAGAAACTGGAAAAGGCAAGAAAGGATTCTTCCTTAAAGACTTTGGTGAAAGCATGACCAAAGCAAAACTTCTGGCAGCTAAATCTGTACACAGATAAATGTCTGGTTTTTCGTGCCACCCAGTTTATGGCAATTTGTTGCAGAAGTCTTAGAAAACTAAAATGTGGAGAACCTTTTAATTTCAGAAAATATACTGGTTTCAATGTGAAGAATAAACTGCAAGTGAATAATCAAGCAAGTAAATGCACCAGAAGTCCACAGTGGTAACACAGGTGAGAAAGAGCAATTGAATGTAGTAGTAGCATGTTTAGAGACGGATAGCAATGAGTGGTTTATAGGAGATGACAATCAGGTGGTTAAATAGATAGAAGGGTAAAGGAGAATCAATGGCAACCTCACTTCTTCCTTGGGACACTGGTTAGAAAGTCATGCCATGCACTCTAAGGTAGGGAACATACAAGCAACAGAAGTTTTGAAAATGGCACTGATAAGGTAGAATAAAATATTGAGTTTAAATCTCAAAGTCATGATGTTAAGATGCTCCAGTTACAGACCATATAGACCATAAAAGGCTATAATGGTTTCACTGGACAAAACTATCAAATATTTAAAGAAGAAATAAAACCAATTCTACACAATTTCTTCCATACAACTGAAGAGAAGAAGGGAACAGTAGTTTTATAATCTTATAATATCCTGATATAAAAGTGAGATACAGACATTTTATAAAGGGAAAACTGCAGACCAATATCATGAGCAAATACGTAAGAACTCAATAAAATATTAGCAAAATAAATCCAGAAATATGGAAAAAAGTTTAATACACCACAACCTTAAACCCAACATCCACTTGAATGGAATGTATCCTTGAGAACAGTGTTTAAGATAAGGCAATCTATTCTAATATGTCCCAGAAATAGATCCAATAACAAGTCATATGATAGTTTGGAAAGAAGTTTAAATTATCTGGGCCCTTTGGTGTGCCTTTCTTCATCCTTCTCTGCTTGTTATTTTCAGTGGCTCTCAACTGAGGACCACGGCTCATAACAATGCTTTTGGCAGTGTGTGGAGAAGGTACCTTTTTTTCTTTTCTCCACTTTGCTTTTGGTTTCCCCATGTCTGGAGGACATTTTTGTATATACATAAAGGGAGACAGCCTCTGTGGTGTGTGTTGCATCCACACAATGAAAATGTATGCCACCCTTATGCCAGCAGCAGTCCCTTTGAAGTACCTTGATCTAAACACTCTCAGGGTGGAGTTGTTTTCACTCTTTACCTCCCAACTTCTCTTTCCAGCCCTGTGGCCTCTTTCCCGACACCTATCCATCCGGACATCTGCTGGGCATGTCTACACCGTCCTCCCAGGAACTTCTGGCAATTCTCGCTGCATAGTTTCAGGAAATGGCTCATGTGTCTTTAACTTCACTGCCCTCAATCTGGTCACACTTGGACAGAATCCTGGTTGTCTCTAGTATTCACAGTCTCTGTTCCACTTTCTTTATCATGTATATCTTTCCTGGCCTGGCTGTAGGATGTGGGCTCCCTGTGCTAGCATTCTGATTCCTTTATACATCGCAATGTATGATTATCTGATTCCTCATTTGTTTTATTATTTAAGGCTCTTTTTCTCCTTCACTACCCCTCACTATAGATTACAGACACCATGTCTCTTCTCATTCTAAGCCCAGGCATAATATCTGAAATGTAGTGTTAATAAATAGTTGGCAAAGGGACATGAAATGCAAGAAGTCAGTGTGTCTCACATGGATTCCTGTGAAAGGACCCCTAATATGCCTCTCTGTCTCTGCTTTGTCCATCCACTCCCAACTCCAGTCTTAACTCTGTCCCAGGTGACTCTTCCAAAGGTAATTGGGACTCTCGCAGTCTCTGAGTGCTGGCAGGCTGCTTTGCAGGGCCAAGCAGGACCAGAAGATCTCGTTTCATGGAGTACGGTGATCAGATGGGCAAGCACAAGCAGTGTCCCCTCAGGGAGGCTGAAGAGGATGAGGAGCCAGGGTAGGGTCCCCTCTCCCACACTCTCCCAACTTTGGAAAGCAGCACTGCTTGTACTTATTATTTTCTAACATAAAGGTCCCAACTGCCAAATAGTCTCAATGCCATGGGTCTCTTCCTGACTAAGCTACTTTTCTAAAATGCAATCATTTCGGGGACACGACAGACATTGCTCAATAATGTTTGCTGAACACATTAAAGTGAGTTATCTGTTTTAGTTCCTTGACCTGAAAGGCATTAGGGGCCCGTATAGGGACTCCAAGGTAGAGGTTGTTGCCTATGTGGACAGGAGAGAGCCAGAGGATTCACATTTCATCCAGGGCCTCTAAGCCCCTGCACTGAGAGTGTGTGCACAGCCCACCCGAGGCCCTGGGGTGACCCCCCTTCCTCTGTTCACTATGGAAACCAATGCCGGTACTGGCCTTTCCTCCTATTCCTGAGTCTGCCAAGAACAGCCTATTCCACAGCTGTGTAATCTGTTCCACATTACAGAGTTTGAAGTAACCCACCAGAAAAACTGTCTGCTCCAGAATATTTTAAGTTACAACTTCTCCATATACCTTTTGTATCCACAGAAATCCTATTTACAGAATCTTGCTTCAGTAAGTAGCTTCGCGTTTTTGCTGTTGAGTTGCTGGCCCTGAAAGGATTTAATGCCCATTTCAAGTAGAACTCAACCTGGATATACCCAGCAAGCCTAATTTATTACCAGTATTCTCAGGGCAACACTGGAGCTCCAGCCCCAAGTCTTGTCCCTTGGGTTCAAGCAGTTGTGGCTGCCTCATAATTAATGGTTTCCTAATTTTTCCCATAATGTCATTGGTCTTTTTCACTATCAGTCCGAAGGTTTGCATCTCTGGTTTATGGGTAGGCACTTTATTAGGTAGATATCAAGCTAGTGATCCTTCCCATTGCACATGTGTACTTAAAGGCTATCCCAGGCTTTATTTTGTCCCACCACCCCACCCAACTTAGCCCCCTCCCACCAATTTTCTTCTTGGTGGTTACAGAGCCTCTTCAACATATCTTTCTCTAGGAAGATGATGATGTCACTTTCACAGCTGTACAGCTAGACTCAAGGGTGAGCAGCACCAAGTTCTACTCTCTGCTTGGTTTCCAACTTGTGCATCAGTTTCAAGGTTTTAACCCCTCCAAGTGTCATCTCTCATGGTGGTCCTAATCCACTGGACATGGTACAGTATTAAATAACCCTCCAGTCTGAAGTGTGATGTGACGTGTGCTAAAGTAGAGGTGGTGTGCACGGTCTGCATGATGCTGGCAACTTCACTAGAATGAGGTCCAGGTAGGAATTCAGTTATCCAGTCTAGCCCAGGCTCTCTGGATCAGCTCTCTGGACAGAGCTCTAATACTACAAATTTGTGGAAGCCACGTTTTATTGTTGTCAGGTTCAAAGTTTGCACTTCGATTTTGTAAATTCATTTAATCTAGGAGGCTAAAATGTGATAATTTAATTTTGTCAAAAACCGTAGCCCATAGCCAAAGCTGAGCTGGGATTTAAATGATAGGTTCAAACATTTTCATTATTAAAAATGCATTAAATGAACTAAATATTTTATTTAAATAGGAAAGAATAAATATCCAAGTAGAATAAAGAAGAAGAAAATTGATCAAGATAAAAATGCAAGAAATTAGGATTACACTAAGAAGTATGGGACAATTAGCCAGGTTCAGATAGCACGCGCCTGTAATTCCAGCTACTTGGAAGACTGAGGTGGAAGGATCGCGGAGCCCAGCAGGTCGAGGCTGTGGTGGCCGGGAGCAGTCACTGCACTCCAGTCTGAGTGACGGAGTGAGACTCCAACTCAAAAAAAAAAAAAAAGAAGTATGGGACAATAAGTCACTTAAAAAGACATACATTCTTAAGAATGAATAAAAAAGGCACACTTCAGTTAGGTATACTCAAGAAAATGGTAGATATTTAAAAAGGGAAGGAGGAGAAGGAAGAAAAAAATTCTAAAAACTCCAACTAAGACGGATCTGAATTATATCTAGGAATTATCTTGGTGAGGGAGACATTAAGGTGTCCTGCTGGGAAGATGAGTGTGGGAACGGTCCTGCTAAAGGTGACACATGCACACAAACCCAGTAACAGAGAAAGAACAGAAAGACCTTCAAAATCAACCTACTTGAGAAATACTAAAGTGATAAATGAGAAAGGATATATACCCAAAGTGAGGACTCTGAACAATATTTTATATATGCTTTGGGCCTCAAATGAGACTCATTTAGGAAGTTGACCTGAGGAAACACAGGTGAAGGACCACATCAGCTAAGACCAGAGGTGCTGATCAGTCTCAGGATTCCTGATTTAGGCGGCTCCAACCATGACACTTTTTTCCCATAAACTGTCTCTAGGAGTGCCAAACTTTGTCTTTGCCCACTGTGGGTCTGTTTTCTGTTTCTTGAAAACCGCCCCCTAATATGTTGCATTTCCTATCTTTGGTTATCTGAGAGTGACGGACAGATACTACCTATGGGACCTGTGTTTAAAAAAGACAACTGGGGAAGCATTTGAGTATAACTCCAAAAGCGGGAGGAGCCAGTTGATTCCATAGAAGGTTTCATGAGAAGCTGAAGTTTCCACATGAACAGAGTGGAGGTAGCATCAAACATCAGGGAATGAGGATGCTGGACAAAGAGGGAGATAGACATCATCATACACGTTTGTGCTAATAAATATGCTAACTTTTGTATTATGGGGTCTTAAGTCAATTAAATTGGAATCCACGTGACCCAAGGCAAGCAGAAAACCGAAACCCGTGGCCATGAAGACACTAATATTGTAAGTCCAGTATCTCCAAAAGAGTTCACGCTTCACACGGATTGGTAGGAAGTTACCTTAACTACATTCCGCACTTCTCCCTCTCTGATTTAGAGGGGAGGGACTAGATCACTTTTCGTTGGTGCGTCTAAATTTCCACTTTCAGACACCCTCTTCCCAGTTCACACGTTTTACTGGACAATCCCGCCCGTTCGTCTCACTCGTCGTGTGAAATGGGAGCTTACACACCTCTATGAACCCACCTCCGGGAGTATTACATTTGACTCAACACACCCAGGTCCACATTTCCTGAGAAACTCGAACCCAACACCGCAGAGACTTCGGGTATCATCTCTCCCCCGGACCGTGTTCCCTCTCCAGTAGGCACCCAGCCCTCCCGCCGGGTCCACGACGCCCCTCGCTCTCG